>NC_090655.1:238962146-239245856 GCF_040937935.1 Hyperolius riggenbachi
CTCACTAATGCAGGCACACGAGTGGCCGTAATGGCCGCCGCTGCCTGCCTTATATAAGGGGGGGTGGGGCTCCAGGGGCTAGTGTAGCCTAATTGGCTACACTGGGCCTGCTGACTGTGATGTAGAGGGTCAAAGTTGACCCTCAGTGCATTATGGGGCGAACCGAACTTCTTCCGCAAAAGGTTCGCGTGCGGTACCCGCACGCGAACCACCTACGTTCGCGCGAACCACGTTCGCCGGCGAACCGTTCGGCCCAACTCTACTGCTCACTAAGGCCCCGTTCACACTTGCGGTTTAGTAAAAACCGCACCGGATGTCCGGACCGCACCGTATCCGGACCGGACCTGATCCGTACGGTTCCTATCCGGATCCGATCCGTTTGCATCCGGTTTCCGTGCGGTGTGAACACGGTTGCGGTCCGGATCCGGTTTCTTAAGGAGATAACATCCTTTTAATTACCTGGGGTCTGGGAGGTCAGCAGAAGGGTCTGGGGTCATTGTTGGAGACAGGTGGACGTGTGGAGACCATCCGTGGATACAGAGACTGCAGTTGGGACCATGGATCCAGGCATTTTTTACTCGTAAACCTGGGAATTCTCTCTGTTGTTCGCCTCCTTCAGACATATCAGACATGTTGCTGGCAAAAAGAGCTCCAGCATGAAATCGCTGCTGCCCCACTCTTCGCTGGGCCCATGTGGTCCCCATCCAAAATGCATAGGAAGTGGGGTAGAACGTCCGGTTTTTTGTAGCCAGTGTGTTGTGCGCTCTCCGGCTCTCATTGCTTTGTATTGGCCGGATGGTGCAGGCAGTCCGGCTCCGCTCCGGATACGGCTGCCGGAGGAGCCGGACCAAAAAATAGCGCATGTTGGAACGGACGCCGGAGTCCGGATCCGGCCCGGATCCGGTTCGGCTCCGGTCCGGCAGAACGGACGCATGTGAATGGACGCATAGGCTTTCATTGCCATGCCGTGCGTCCGTTCCGTCCGTTCTGAAAGCGGTCCGGCTCCGGCACGGCGATTCCGGACGGCCACCGCTAATGTGAACCGGGCCTAAGCCAGCCTGGTTCACTTTGACTATTACGTCACCTGCAGCCACACATTTTACATCTACAGTGGGCTGCTGTGTACTGCCCTTCTGCTGTCTGTCTGTCTGTGTTTCCCACTGCCAGGGTACACAGATTTACCTTCTGCTGCCACTCTGCCACCAGCTATTACGTCAAACAATAGCTATATCTGTGTAATTTGATGTTAAAAAAAAAAAAAAGTAAACCATTAAAAAAAAAAAAAGGTTTAATTTTTCTGAGGTGCCCGGGTTGAAAACTGTGTTGTCCCAGTTGTGTATTGGACACGATGTGGGCTGCACGACCGCTGTCTGGGACCTCCTGCTGTGTTTATTTACAGCCCTGGTATCACCGCTAGGTACCAGGGCTATTATGTCACGCTGCCTACCTACCTGCTGCCACACTCACACTACTCCTCCATTCCTCCTGCTGCTGCTGCTGTCTGTCTGTGTTTCCCACTGCCAGGGTACACAGAATTACCTTCTGCTGCCACTCTGCCACCAGCTATTACGTCAAACAATAGCTATATCTGTCTGTGTAATTTGTTGTAAATACAAAACAAATAAACCATTAAAAAAAAAGGTTTAATTTTTCTGAGGTGCCCGGGTTGAAAACTGTGTTGTCCCAGTTGTGTATTGGACACAATGTGGGCTGCACGACCGCTGTCTGGGACCTCCTGCTGTGTTTATTTACAGCCCTGGTATTACCGCTAGGTACCAGAGCTATTATGTCACGCTGCCTGCCACATTGACTGCCTGCTGCCACACACTCATCCTCCTCCTCCTGCTGCTGAATTTACCTCCTGCTGTCTGTGTGTTTCCACTGCCAGGGAGCACATACAATGGCGCTTCCAACATGCGTGCGCAACCAGCTATTTATTACGCTAAAAATAGCTGCATTTCTTTAAAAAAAAATATAAAAGAGAAAAAAGTGAAGAAGAAGAAGACGATATAGAAAAAGAAGGAGAAGAAGAAGAAGAAGAAGAAGGAGAAGAAGAAGAAGAAGAAGGAGAAGAAGAAGGAGAAGAAGATGAAGAAGAAGAAGAAGATGAAGAAGAAGAAGATGAAGAAGAAGAAGATGAAGAAGATGAAGAAGATGAAGAAGAAGAAGATGAAGAAGATGAAGATGAAGAAGATGAAGAAGAAGAAGATGATGAAGAAGAAGAAGATGAAGAAGATGAAGAAGAAGATGAAGAAGATGAAGAAGAAGAAGATGAAGAAGATGATGAAGAAGAAGAAGAAGATGAAGAAGAAGAAGATGAAGAAGAAGAAGCTGATGAAGAAGATGATGATGAAGAAGATGAAGAAGAAGAAGAAGAAGAAGACGATATAGAAGAAGAAGAAGAAGATATAGAAGAAGATATAGAAGAAGAAGATATAGAAGAAGAAGATATAGAAGAAGAAGAAGATGATATAGAAGATAAAGAAGAAGAAGAAGTATATACAGTACTGAACAACATTTTGGACACAACGTCTCTTTCCACCTTTTTTTTTTAAAGGAACATCCCCACATAATCACTTGCTGTTGTTACTTGGAAAAAAAGATGTTTCTTGCATCATTCACCCTCAAAACAAGTGTTGGAAGCTATTTAAGGCCAATTCGAATAGTCAGCTTGAATACCGACTCGAATAGTGAGGTCGAAGTCCGAGGTCGAATCGAATAGTAAAAAATATTCGACTCGAATATTCGACCGAACTCGAATAATTTACTATTCGAATTCGACCAAACTCGAATTATAAAAAGGGGTATCCAAGCATCACTGCCCTATACCCACACTGGTAATACCCACACTGGTATTATACCCTATACCCACACTGGTAATAATACCCACACTGGTATTATACCCTATACCCACACTGGTAATAATACCCACACTGGTATTATACCCTATACCCACACTGGTAATAATACCCACACTGGTATAATACCCTATACCCACACTGGTAATAATACCCACACTGGTATTATACCCTATACCCACACTGGTAATAATACCCACACTGGTATTATACCCTATACCCACACTGGTAATAATACCCACACTGGTATTATACCCTATACCCACACTGGTAATAATACCCACACTGGTGATAATACCCACACTGGTATTATACCGTATGCCCACAGTTGTAATAATACCCACATTGGTATTATACGCTATACCCACACCGGTAATAATACCCACACTGGTATTATACGGTATACCCACACTGGTATTATACCGTATGCCCACACTGGTGATAATACCCACACTGGTATTATACCCTATACCCGCACTGGTAATAATACCCACACTGGTATTATACCCTATACCCACACTGGTAATAATACCCACACTGGTATTACCCTATACCCACACTGGTGATAATACCCACACTGGTATTATACCGTATGCCCACAGTTGTAATAATACCCACACTGGTATTACCCTATACCCACACTGGTAATAATACCCACACTGGTATTATACCCTATACCCACACTGGTAATAATACTCACACTGGTATTATACCCTATACCCACACTGGTAATAATACCCACACTGGTATTATACCCTATACCCGCACTGGTAATAATACCCACACTGGTATTATACCCTATACCCACACTGGTAATAATACCCACACTGGTATTATACCCTATAACCACACTGGTGATAATACCCACACTGGTATTATACCGTATGCCCACACTGGTATACCCTATACCCACACTGGTAATAATACCCACACTGGTATTACCCTATACCACACTGGTGATAATACCCACACTGGTATCATACCGTATGCCCACAGTTGTAATAATACCCACACTGGTATTATACCCTATACCCACACTGGTAATAATACTCACACTGGTATTATACCCTATACCCACACTGGTAATAATACCCACACTGGTATTATACCCTATACCCGCACTGGTAATAATACCCACACTGGTATTATACCCTATACCCACACTGGTAATAATACCCACACTGGTATTATACCCTATAACCACACTGGTGATAATACCCACACTGGTATTATACCGTATGCCCACACTGGTATACCCTATACCCACACTGGTATACCCTATACCCACACTGGTAATAATACCCACACTGGTATTATACCCTATACCCACACTGGTAATAATACCCACACTGGTAATAATTCCCACACTGGTATCATTAAAAAAAATTATAATATGGCAGCCTCCATATCCCTATCACCTCAAGTTCACTTTAATTTTGACTGCAGTGACTTTAGAAACATAATAATTAATTATGTGTGACTATACTGAGATGCAGCAAGCCAACCAGACTTTACAAGTACTTAACATCTCCCACCCCATTGCACAGGGATTCCCCTACCATGCTGGATTTTCTTATATACATTACACAGGATAAGACAGAAAAGTGACACAACCCTCAACCAAGGGTTGTATTCATTTTTTGTATATGTTTTTTGTACTAATAAATGTATGTGAATTTATGCATGTTTCAAACTTTATTCAGGTGTATAAGCACTAATTATTATTGATGATTTAGATTATACTCAATAGTATCACTGCGCAAAATATGCAAAAAAGTACTTGACAGGTGTCCCAGCCGCAAGCAGTGTCCTCTGTATAGGAAGTCCAAATGTTATGTATTCAATGCTGCTGCGCTTTAATTCCTCATGGATTCATCCAATAGCATGTATGGGGGAAAAAAGAAACCAACATATGGTGTGTAACGTTTGCTTACTGACACCCTCAGTGATTAACACACACTTCCGAATAACGTTACACACCATATGTTGGTTTCTTTTTTCCCCCATACATGCTATTGGATGAATCCATGAGGAATTAAAGCGCAGCAGCATTGAATACATCACATTATTCGGATGATTTAGATTGGTGAAATTATATATACCCAGCGCAACTAGTTCTGTTTGAGAATATGCTCTGACTACACCGGAGCAAGTAAACTTGCATGCAAGGGGATTGATTTAGCATATAAATTATCAACAACAATCTCTATGGGCTTGATTCACAAAGCCGTGCTAACCTACTTAGCACCTTTGGGCGTGATGATAAGCAGGGTGCTAAGTAGGTTAGCACCGTTTTGTGAATCACATCGCGCGCAAAACTTTACGCACGCACAGCGAGGTGCCCGCGAAACGTCGCATAGAGGTGAATGGGCATTTTGCATGCACCGTGATGCGCGCACGCAAAACTTTGCACACAGGACTTTGCGAGTGAACAGAGCTTATCACGCCTAAACGGAGTTTAGGTGTTATAAGGGGCTTATCACAAGCGTGCTAACAGTTAGCTCGGCTTTGTGAATCAAGCCCAATGGGTCGGAAATGATCCTGACTAAAGAAATTACATTTAGAAACACAGAAGAGAGCCCTTTTCTCTGTATGAGTCGCTTTATGTGAAATTGATGGAAACAGACAGCTGATGTGTGAGAGACTCATCCCAATTGCAGGCAGCAGAGGAGAGCTCAGCCTGTGCTAACATCCGGGACATTCCTCAGCATAATATCCCCCTCCAGGGGTCAGTAGCCCCCCAGCCCCGTATAATCTGTGGCCGGGATCCCCTCCTTCATACTGCGTGGGGGAGTGACAGGAGACCCCGTATATCAGACATGTTACCCCCTGATAACGATGGAGACAGAGGAGATCGGGGGAGCAGGAAGCGGAGCTGGTCACATTACAGCGGGATTTCCCGGCCACTGTCGCCGCTCAGAAGCCCCCCGTGACTGTAATGGGGGAGGGGAGACCCCTGCCAGCCGGGCGGCCGCACACAGGGGGCGCACCGCTACTTTCCGGGGGGAATAAACCCACTTTTCTCCCGGTGAGGAAACACAAGCAGAGAGCCGAAGAGTAACAGCTGTGTGGAGAGGCGGGCGGCTCAGAGTCCGGATCCCACCAATAGGAAGACGGGACGCGCTACTGTCAGCAGCCAATGGCAGCGCAGCCGGAGAGAGTATATAAGCGCTCACTGGCGGCCACTTGCAATGTTACACTTTGTTGCAAAATAACTAAGAAGATGGCAGAGACCGCCCCAGCAGCCGCCCCTCCCGCAGCGGAGCCCGCCGCCAAGAAGAAGCAGACTAAGAAGGCGGCAGCCGGAGGAGGAGCCAAGAAAGGCAGCAAGAAGCCTTCCGGCCCCGCCGTGTCCGAGCTCATCCTCAAGGCCGTGTCCGCCTCCAAAGAGCGCAGCGGGGTCTCCCTGGCCGCCCTGAAGAAGGCTCTGGCTGCCGGAGGCTACGATGTGGAGAAGAATAACAGCCGCCTCAAGCTGGCCATCAAGGGCTTGCTGACAAAGGGCAGCCTCGTCCATGTCAAAGGCACCGGCGCCTCCGGATCCTTCAAGGTCAGCAAGAAGGAGGCAGCCGGCAAAGAGCACAAGAAGCCGGCGGCGGCCAAGAAGAAGCCAGCGGCTGCCGCCAAGCCTAAGAAGCCGGCTACTGCCAGGAAGCCCAAAGCCGCCAAGTCCCCGAAGAAGCCTAAGAAAGCCCCCAGCGCCGCCAAGAAGAGCCCCGCTAAGAAGGCGGCCAAGAAACCGGCGGCAGCTGCTGCCAAGAAACCCAAAGCTGCCGCTAAACCCAAGAAAGCTGCCAAGAGCCCCGCTAAGAAGGCAGCCAAGCCTAAGGCCGCCAAAAGCCCAGCAAAGAAGGCAGCAAAGCCCAAGAAGGTCGCTCCTAAGAAGAAATAAGCTGCAGCTTGTCTCTCCAGAAACACAAAGGCTCTTTTCAGAGCCACCCACCCTCTCCTAACAGAGCTGTGTACTCGGCCAGATCACACGCTGTAGAGCCAGGTTTGGGAATGGAAATTATGTTCTCTAACCCATATGTATACTGAAAAAGGGTGATGATTAGCAAAGCTCTAGAAAAGTAGGTACGCCTGCCAGAGCTTTGGCCTCTACATACAGAAGTTATACTCTGCCCGTACAGAACACTACGGATTCAATGTATACTGAGGCTATAGCATCCGGTAATTTACTTGTAAGCACAGCTGCTGGAGCTGTCCCCTGAAGGGCTGAAATATGTCTTCCCCCCCCCCATATGCAGTGACTCCCTAGGCGGCCATATACACTAGTTGCAAAATAAAAAATCGGCAGTTGTTTCTATCCTGCCTGGCGTTATTAATACTCGGGTAAGGTTATCCATCTAGCAGGAAATGGAAGCTCCATTTAGAATTTTTCCCTAGAAACTAATTAGTGTAGACAAACGAAGCTTTGAGCGATTGAGAATTAGTGACGGGTTAGTGAAAAGTTGCGAAATTGAAATATGGCGATTGCTTACCTCGTCGTCTCCAGAAACACAAACTTTTCAGAGCCACCCACCCTCTCATAACAGAGCTGTATACTCGGCCAGATCACACGCTGTAGAGCCAGGTTTGAAAGTGAAAATAAGGGAAATCATGTTCTCTAACCCATATGTATAATGAAAAAGGGTGATGAGTAAAGTGTAGCAAAGCTCTAGAAATGAAGGTACGCCTGCCAGTGCTCTGGCCTCTACCGACATAAGTCATATTCTGCCCGTACAGAACACTACGATTCAATGTATACTGAGGCTATAGCATCCGGGCATTTATTTGTAAGCACAGCTGGAGCTGTCCCCTGAAGGGCCGCGATGCTTCACCGGTTTGTCTATGGATAGAATATGTCACTGAGTACCTGGGAAATGGGAATATGCTGCCCCCAATGCAGTGACATGTGACTCAGTAGCGTTACTCTTTATGTAGGTAGATGTGGGAGGCAGCCATACACACCAGTTGCAAAAAGTAAACAGTGGCAGTTGAGCGTTCCTATCCTGCCTGGCATTATTATTTGTACTCGGTTATCCATCTAGCAGGAAATGGAAGCTTTATTTAGAATTTTACCCTAGAAAATAGTGGAGAAACGAAGCTTTGAGCGATTGAGAATTAGTGACGGGTTAGGTGGTTAGTAACAAGCTGCGAAATAAGTCTATACCTTCCAGTTAACGCAGCAATATGGCGATTGCTTTACCTCTTGAGGCTTCCTACCTCAACTCCCCTAGTTACCGGCTTGTGTCAGCAGAGTACACATACATGGAGCCGCTACTGTCCAGCGCGCGTTTGTATCGGTCTAATCACCAGTATGCGATAGTAAGGCAACCTTAGCTGCAGAGTGCCTGTGCATGCAAGCCGACATGGCACTCCGCAGTGTGAGGAGTCGGTGTGACGGCTGCGGCACTACAGCTCTGTACAGACAGTGTGGTGGCTCTAAAAAGAGCCTTTGTGTTGTGGGTGACAATGTATGACGCGCTTATGCCCTCTCGCCGCGGATCCTGCGGGCCAGCTGGATGTCTTTGGGCATGATGGTGACCCTCTTGGCGTGGATGGCGCACAGGTTGGTGTCCTCGAAGAGCCCCACCAGATAAGCCTCGCTGGCCTCCTGCAGAGCCATGACGGCCGAGCTCTGGAAGCGCAGGTCGGTCTTGAAGTCCTGGGCGATCTCCCGCACCAGGCGCTGGAAGGGCAGTTTGCGGATCAGCAGCTCGGTGGATTTCTGGTAGCGGCGGATCTCTCGGAGAGCCACTGTACCGGGCCGGTAGCGGTGAGGCTTCTTCACTCCTCCGGTGGCCGGGGCGCTCTTCCGGGCGGCTTTGGTGGCCAGCTGCTTGCGGGGAGCTTTCCCTCCGGTGGACTTGCGGGCGGTCTGCTTGGTTCTGGCCATCGCTCAATCGGCTGATTCTACTCACAGGCGAGAATAGACTGAGGAGAGCGGCCGGGAAGAGCCTTTTTATACACCCCGCACCTCTCTGTCATTGGCTGCCTCACACCACGCCCCCTGCAGGCCAGTACCCTGATTCATACAGCGCTCTGGCTTCTGATTGGCCGGGGCGATCAGGAGCTTTTATCTGAATGGCTACTGGAGAACATTTGTTATTTTTTAAATGCCCCGCCACATATTGCTTTGTTACACCAGCCCGCCAATCCTAGTGCAATGTCGCCTCATTCGGTTCTTATTGTTTTTAAATATTCTATCATCTTTTTTTTTTTTTGCAGCCTGCTAAAAAGCGGAAGCCGGATGAGTCACGTCCCTCTGCAGAGCAGATCTGTAGTTTACACGCATGTGACTCTCTGTATCGGGTTGTAGTAATAGATCGGCCGGGCTGAGGATTCCTATTGTCATGTGGTGGAGACCTGAACTCTCCTTCCCCCATGTGCGGGCATCAGCCGGGGCTGTAATAGGAAGTCTCCCCGCTCCACACACAGACCGATCTAACACCGAGCGGAGCGTGACAGAACTCGGGGGAAGTTTGGAATGAGTTGTGTTGCAGTGACAGCAGATGGGATATCTGGCGAGCTTGCCGTGCGTCAGCGTTCCTCCAATTCTATATCTAATACCAAAGTATTATGGATGGAGAATGTCACTTCTGGCTGAGTGGCCACCCCCACACACACAGCACTCCATCAATCACACATCTATTCAGACATATTACCAAATAATGCTGCCAGGGACAGCCCGCTTCTAATCAACCCCAGCTGTAGACTCCGCAGGATACATTCTATATACTGTATGTATATAGCTACATGACTAGAAGTTCCGTCACTGACCCACGTGGCCGCAATACACCAATCATCTTCATACCGACTATCTGCTTCTCTGACAAAGGCTCAACACACACCACACAATCTTGGTTGTTCAATCTTACCACTTTCATGTAGTATAAGAGCTTATCCAATCAATCATTCAAGGTAGTTTCAATCTGTTGGCCCTTATACTACATAGATTCGGTAAATCTGTACAACCAAGATTGTATGGTGTGTGTTGAGCTTAAAGTGCGGCAGAAACAGATCACATTCATTTTATTGTCGGGAAGACCCTGCGTCACTACAGGTCTATAGTAGTTTTATAGCAGTATTCTAATAAAAGCTTCACTAAACGATTAATATCTATGTCTTACAAGTTTATAACAGAACACGTGGCGGCGATTTCCAGTAGGGGTGATGCAATTAGTAGCAAACCGTGTGCACCGCAGCTCTAGGTGGCAAGCTCCTAGAGCTGTTGGGTTATGCTCGGTATGGGGCGCTGCTAAGCACGGTGCAGGGCAGGGGGTATTTATGGTTTATTGTATTCTCGGGCAGACTGAGGCCATCTGCTGCGACTCCCGAGTTAAATGTGTTTAGTTCCCATAAATGCAAAGGTAAAGCAAGTCTTTCCGGAACTAGTGTTGTCCGGATCATGAACGATTCGGATCTTTGATCCGAATCTATTTTGTGAGTCGAATCATCCGAATCATCAAAATGAGTGATTCGGATCGCAAAAGGGGCGGGGCCAGGATCGACACGCCCCCTCTCAGCGGGCAGCGGGGTCCTGGAAGCAGAGCAGAGATGGATGCTCTGTTGGAGGGGACCCAGGGGAGCCACCCTTGCAGGGACAGGTAGAGAGGACATGGGTGCCACTGCCAGATATGTGTAGAGCACACATACTGGCTATAACGTGCTGCTCATTACAGGCTGTCTGTTCCGTAGTTGTGCACAGTGAACACATTGGAAACTTTTGGCTCAGCACAGCTCAGTAACTTTGCAGGCACTGTGATTGCAGCGTAATATGATCCTCCTGCACTCGGCACAGCTGCACTTATCTTTGGGGAATACTTTCTTTCACTGTGCGACGTTTCCATTCAAGGTATACAGATGAACATGTAGGTGAAATATATGTAAAGCATATGATTGCAGCATGTGGGTATTGTGTGCAAACATTTCTCTGCTCTCTGCTTCCCTCCTCCCTTCTCTGTCCACTCCCTGCCCTCTGTGCATCTTCTCCCCTTCTCTATGTGTCCACCCCCTCTCCTTCTCCTGTCCTGCTAGTCATTTCAACCCCCAAATGCTTCAGTAGTAAAATGATCCGAGATTCGGATCAAAGATCCGGATCTTTTCAATGATCCGATTCGAATCATCCGGATCATTGAAAAGATCCGAACTTCCCATGCTGCTCATCGGTCAACTGAAACAGTAGATTTCCCCACACAGCAGCAGAACAATCGATACACGTGCTACATTCAACTGATCCCTGTACAGACAAGTTCTGGGTAGGTATACGGCTACCCTGTAACGTACGGATCAATTTAATAAAAAGTATCTTAATGACTGCACCACGTGGCTGGAAAGTTTCGGTTCACTGTCCCTAAACCTCACCCCTCAGCAGCAGCTTCTAGAGTACAGACTGCGGAGAGACTCTGCACAGTACTGTTCCTGATACTAGAGCATATAAATGGATATATACCAACTGTAACAGCTCCGTATTGAATGAGTGGGTGGCTCTGAAAAGAGCCTTTGGGTTATCTGTATAGCTGGGTGAGAGATTACTTGGCGCTGGTGTACTTGGTGACGGCCTTGGTGCCCTCGGACACGGCGTGCTTGGCCAGCTCTCCCGGCAGCAGCAGGCGGACGGCGGTCTGGATCTCCCGGGAGGTGATAGTGTGGCGCTTGTTGTAATGAGCCAGGCGGGAAGCTTCCCCGGCGATGCGCTCGAAGATGTCATTGACGAAGGAGTTCATGATGCTCATGGCCTTGGAGGAGATGCCGGTGTCGGGGTGCACCTGCTTCAGCACCTTGTACACGTAGATGGCGTAGCTCTCCTTCCTGGTCTTCCTGCGCTTCTTGCCGTCCTTCTTCTGAGTCTTGCTCACCGCTTTCTTAGAGCCCTTCTTGGGCGCCGGGGCGGACTTGGCTGGTTCAGGCATTGCTACAGATTCTCAGTAACTCTGCAGAGCGCGGAGACACAATGAGAAGCAGCGCCGCCTCCTCTCCTTATATAGGCGGCCTATGCTAATCAGGCTGCAAGAGAGCTGACTACACTATGGCCTCGATTCACAAAGCGGTGATAACCCAGTTATCACGCCTAAAAGACTTTAGGCGTGATGACCTTTTCACCACTGAGTTATCACCGATTTTTCCTGCTCTTCGCGCGAAGTTACCGCGCGTGAGAGCGCGCGCGCAAAGTCCCATAGGGCTTAATGGGAGCTTCGCGCGAAGCGTCGGGTGTTACGCGCGTACGCGCGGCAACTTCGCGCGAGTTTCTACTTATCATGCCTAAAGTGACTTTAGGCGTGATAAGGGCCTTTTCACCACGGTGCTAACACTTTGCACCGCTTGGTGAATCGAGCCCTATTGGAGACCGTCACTAGCACCGCCTACTTACCGCCCCTTATATCTGATAAGTTGGAGAGACTTGAATAGTTGAAACGCGCAACAAAGAAATGCAAATGCAATTGGCTGCTGAAGTACGGAGCCCCGCCCCTGCATGTTCTGATTAGTGGATTGTCAGACTCTCTTGCTATTGGCTGAGTTGAATAGCAGCCAATCAGGAGGCAGCGCGGGTCCGGCAGCAGAGTATATAGGAGAGGAGGAGGGACGGGTTTGGCTATTCTCGTGTTTGAGAGTTATCTGTATCTTTGAAGTTATCATGTCCGGAAGAGGCAAACAAGGCGGCAAGGCTCGTGCCAAGGCCAAGACTCGCTCCTCCCGGCCGGGCTGCAGTTCCCAGTCGGCCGTGTTCACCGTCTGCTGAGGAAGGGCAACTATGCGGAGCGGGTGGGGGCCGGAGCTCCGGTCTATCTGGCCGCAGTGCTGGAGTATCTGACCGCTGAGATCCTGGAGCTGGCTGGCAACGCCGCCCGGGACAACAAGAAGACCCGCATCTAGAGATGGGAAGTTCGGATCTTTTCAATGATCCGGATGATTCGAATCGGATCATTGAAAAGATCCGGATCTTTGATCCGAATCTCGGATCATTTTACTACCGAAGCATTCGGGGTGAAATGACTAGCAGGACAGGTCTTTCCCTGCTGTGGACAGGAGAAGGGGAGGGGGTGGACACACAGAGAAGGGGAGAAGATGGTCAGAGGGCAGGGAGTGGACAGAGAAGGGAGGAGGGACGAGCAGAGAGCAGAAATGTTTGCACACAATACCCACATGCAGCAATCATATGCTTTACATGTATTTCACCTATATGCTCATCTGTATACTTTGACTGCAAACGTCGCACAGTGAAGGAAAGCATTCCCAGAAGATAAGTGCAGCTGTTTAGTGCCGAGTGCAGTGCAATCACAGTGCCTGCAAAGTTACTGAGCTGTGCTGAGCCAAAAGCTTCCAATGTGATCATTGGGCACAACTACGGAACAGACAGCCTGTAATGGGCAGCACGTTACAGCCAGTATGTGTGCTCTACACATATCTGGCAGTGGCACCGATGTCCCCTCTCTCTCTCATCTACCTGCTGTCCCTGCAAGGCTGCCTCGCATCCAACAGAGCGATCCATCTCAGCTCTGCTTCCAGAAGCCCGCTGCCCGCTGAGATGGGGCGTGTCGCTTCTGGCCCCGCCCCTTTTGCGATCCGAATCGTTCATTTTGATGATTCGGATGATCGACTCATAAAATAGATTCGGATCAAAGATCTGAATCGTTCATGATCCGGACAACACTACCCGCATCATCCCCCGCCACCTGCAGCTGGCCGTGCGCAACGACGAGGAGCTCAACAAGCTGCTGGGTGGGGTGACCATCGCCCAGGGGGGCGTCCTGCCCAACATCCAGGCCGTGCTGCTGCCCAAGAAGACCGAGAGCCACAAGGCCGCCAAGAGCAAGTAATTCCCTGCAGCTAAAGCTATTCCACCGAACCCAAAGGCTCTTTTCAGAGCCACCCACACTGTCTGCTAAAGAGCCTGATGCGCATTAATGTGCTTCCTCTTCCTCTGTGACGTACGCCCCCCCATTAGCGGAGACTAATGTAACGTACACATCAATGGTTACATTCCATAGGTGGAAGTAACGCTCCTATCAGTCAAACACTTTATAAGCGGATCCTCCTGACTGGCAGTTGCACGTGTTCCTGTTACAGATGGAATACTGCTGTTACTTCCTTCCAATTCACACGCATGTTGGTATAGAGCTGCTATAGCCGTGTGATGTACATGCGTAGGAACACAAAAGCACTGATAGGACAAATAACACATAAGCGTTCTAAGCAAAGCGGATGCTCTTATTAATTGCATCATCTATTCTACACAGTGGCGGGGATGCTGCTTTTTTAGGTTGTATCTCCACCTTACTTATTTCAATTGGAATCCGACACTTATTGGCTAATGACAGCAGCTTCTGTAGCTGACTGTGGTTTGTGGAGGCAGAGCGGTTACTCTTTTCATATTTGCAGCTGGATTTCCCCGGGACGGATGTGCAGCTCTGTGTTGGGCAGTGTCGGCTCCAGGAAATTTTTTTAGGGGGTGCTATGCAGGTGCTGGACCAATTTCCGGGGGAGCTGACGGCCTGCGCCGCGGCAAAAAATGGGTGTGGCTACAACCAGCGGCGCGCAAAGCGCGCCGCGGCGAAAAAATGGGCGTGGTCATGACCGGATGAGGGCGGGGCTAACTGTAATTTAAAGTGAACCCAGGGTGAGAGTGATATGGTGGCTGCCATATTTATTTCCTTTTAAACAATACTAGTTGCCTGGCAGCCCTGCTGATCTATTTGGCTGTAGTAGTGAACTGAATTACACCAGAAACAAGCCATGCAGCTAATCTTGTCAGTTCTGACAATATTGTCAGAAACCCCTGACCTGCTGCATGCTTGTTCAGGGTCTATGGTTGAAAGAATAAGAGGCAGAGGACCAGCACGGCAGCCAGGCAACTGGTATTGCTTAAAGGGAGATAAATATGGCAGCCTCAATATTATTCTCACCTCGGGTTCCCTTTAAAAGTGCAACGCAAAGACAGAGGGCCCAAGTTTTGGTGACCCTTTTCCCAGAAAATTCACATAATTGTGCAGGTTTTCTCAAGAAAATACACGTAATGTGAGCAGATTTTAACAAAAAACACGTCCAATGACCCCAATATGCACAATCGTTATCAGATATGGCTCCAATATGCACAATCGTTATCAGATATGACCCCAATATGCACAATCGTTATCAGATATGACCCCAATATGCACAATCGTTATCAGATATGACCCCAATATGCACAATCGGTGGCAGATATGGTCCCAATATGCACATGCACAATCGGTGGCAGATATGGTCCCAATATGCACAATCGGTGGCAGATATGGTCCCAATATGCACAATCGGTGGCAGATATGGCCCCAATATGCACAATCGGTGGCAGATATGGCCCCAATATGCACAATCGGTGGCAGATATGGCCCCAATATGCACAATCGGTGGCAGATATGGCCCCAATATGCACAATCGGTGGCAGATATGGCCCCAATATGCACAATCGGTGGCAGATATGGCCCCAATATGCACAATCGGTGGCAGATATGGCCCCAATATGCACAATCGGTGGCAGATATGGCCCCAATATGCACAATCGGTGGCAGATATGGCCCCAATATGCACAATCGGTGGCAGATATGGCCCCAATATGCACAATCGGTGGCAGATATGGCCCCAATATGCACAATCGGTGGCAGATATGGCCCCAATATGCACAATCGGTGGCAGATATGGCCCCAATATGCACAATCGGTAGCAGATATGGCCCCAATATGCACAATCGGTGGCAGATATGGCCCCAATATGCACAATCGGTGGCAGATATGGCCCCAATATGCACAATCGGTGGCAGATATGGTCCCAATATGCACAATCGGTGGCAGATATGGTCCCAATATGCACAATCGGTGGCAGATATGGTCCCAATATGCACAATCGGTGGCAGATATGGTCCCAATATGCACAATCGGTAGCAGATATGACCCCAATATGCACAATCGGTAGCAGATATGACCCCAATATGCACAATCGGTAGCAGATATGACCCCAATATGCACAATCGGTAGCAGATATGACCCCAATATGCACAATCGGTAGCAGATATGACCCCAATATGCACAATCGGTAGCAGATATGACCCCAATATGCACTATTGGTAGCAGATATGACCCCAATATGCACTATCGGTAGCAGATATGACTCCAATATACACAATCGGTAGCAGATATGACCCCAATATGCACAATCGGTAGCAGATATGACCCCAATATGCACAATCGGTAGCAGAAATGACCCCAATATGCACAATCGGTAGCAGAAATGACCCCAATATGCACAATCGGTAGCAGAAACGACCCCAATATGCACAATCCGTAGCAGATACGACCCCAATATGCACAATCGGTAGCAGAAATGACCCCAATATGCACAATCTGTAGCAGATATGACCCCAATATGCACAATCAGCATCAACTGAAAAAGAAAAGAAAAACCCATTTACTCACCTACAGCCAGAAGACCTTCTTTCCCGACCTCCTGTCCCGAGTCCCGACCTCCTTGTGGCGCGCAGCGCCCGCGATCCTCTTCCTTCCCGACGTCACGACGAGACTTCCTGCCTGCAGAGAGCAGGGCTACGGGAAAATGGCCGCCCGAAGCCATGCACTGCAGACTCGAAGTCTGCAGAACAGGGCTCCGGGCGGCCATCTTACCGTAGCCCTGCTGCTGCCGCTGTGTGAACTGACTTGGCGTCTTTTAGACGCCTGAAGTCAGTTCACTCCAGGGGGTGCTTTGGGGGTGCTTGGACAATTCTAGGGGGTGCTCGAGCACCCCCAAGCACCCCCCTGGCGCCGCCCCTGGTGTTGGGGAATTATGTGATGCTGTACCGGCAGCTGCCCCGTAATATTCAGCATTGCCCCGGCTGTGCTGCTCCCGGCAATGCCAGCTCACAGCTCCTCCATAAAATACGGGAGGTTTGTGTTTATACAGATTGGAATAGCCGGCCCAGCATTTGCTAAGCATTGATGAGATTTTAAGATGTTCTCCGTGTCATTTAACGATTAATATTGTATTGTAAAATAACTAGTCAGATAAAGAAGCAATGAGTTGTGTTGCCTTTGGAAAGTCTGAACTTTGGAGGGAACTGACCGGAGTGCTGTTCTCTTTTCCCCCGCATGGTGGCAGCGGTGCGTCGCCAGGGAGATACAGGAAATAACTCCGCAATATAAATTATACTTTGTATTTGCTTCTATACGGAAGGAAATCAGAATTTTGTTTATTTCGCCAAGTACAAAGGGTAGTCCCTGGAATTATTTCTGTAAGTATTAGCTATAGAAATGCTGGGATTAGAGTAGATGCCTACAATCATCGTCTCATGTATGGCACCAGCGATATCAGCTCAGAATGCGGCTCCAAGAAATTAGGGGTTAAGCAATGATCGGAGTTAGAGGAATATAAGCCCGACACTGCTCAGTATGCGGAGATGACATGACAGCACTTGTATAGACAAGGAGACAGACTTGCTTATCCGCCGAAGCCGTTGAGGATGTGTACCGGGCGGTTAATCTGATTAGCCGATGTTTTCAAATAGCCCGCGCGTGTGCTAACGGTATTTCCCGCCATTTTATCGATCTCCACCAACTATACACCCCTAGATTCGATCGGTCACGATTTGCGCTCCAACAATAAAGGTGGTCCGAGTCTCTGCTGCGAGCGTGTTCCTGCTACCCAACCACACTGCTATTCCAGCACCGATCTGTCTCCGGTCCCATCCCGGGTGACACAGCCGGCTATAGGGGGCATACAGCTTCTAGATAGGAGTACGGGGCAGCTGCCGGTACAGCATCACATGATGCCGCAACACAGAGCTGCACATCCATCCCGGCTGCTCCGAGGAAATTCGGCGGCAATATGAAAACCGCAACGGTTGTGCCTCCACCAATCACAGCTACAGGAGCTTCTCTCGTCAGCCAATAGCACTGCGAGAATAATTGCTCTCTACATTTTGTGAGCCCGACATTGTACAGTTGAATATGTTATGGTTTGTGCTATTGGGTGGTTCTAAGGAATACCCCAAATCATGAAATACATGAATTGTAAAAAAAACATTTAAATCTGATTACTATTAAAACATGCCCGTTAAGATTCAACCTGCAGATGAACGTTCCCTGCACCGGGTGTGGAGCTGATGCTGTCTACTGGCTGCTAATAGCGCTCATGCATTCTGTGTACGCTTTCCTATACACGTTCTTTCTGCAGGCTGCTCAGCTTACTTATATGCATGTGGATGGAAGTTCCTATACAGCCGCATTACATGCTATCCGTTCATTGATTCGCTTATAACTTATACGAGATATTGGGTGCGACTTCAGTCTGAAATGTACCCATTGTTTTATACATCGGTCCCCACTAATATGGGGGTGTACGTGTCATTAGTTGTAATTATAAGCAAGCAGTACATCTCTACAGTAATAATGCGCATCAGGCCCTCTATAGACAGTGTGGGTGGCTCTGAAAAGAGCCTTTGTGGTTCTGTACTGTGTGAGTCCGGCGGCTGCTGCAGGAATTACTTGCTCTTGGCAGCCTTGTGGCTCTCGGTCTTCTTGGGCAGCAGCACGGCCTGGATGTTGGGCAGGACGCCCCCCTGGGCGATGGTCACACCACCCAGCAGCTTGTTGAGCTCCTCGTCGTTGCGCACGGCCAGCTGCAGGTGGCGGGGGATGATGCGGGTCTTCTTGTTGTCCCGAGCGGCGTTACCAGCCAGCTCCAGGATCTCAGCGGTCAGATACTCCAGCACTGCGGCCAGATAGACCGGAGCTCCGGCTCCCACCCGCTGCGCATAGTTGCCCTTCCTCAGCAGACGGTGTACACGGCCGACTGGGAACTGCAGGCCGGCCCGGGAGGAGCGAGTCTTGGCCTTGGCACGAGCCTTGCCGCCTTGTTTGCCTCTTCCGGACATGATGACTTCAGGGATACAGATAACTCTCCAACACAAGAATAGCCACACCCGCCTCTCCTCCTGCCCTATATACTCGGCAGCCCGACCCGCGCTGCCACCTGATTGGCTGCTATTCAACTCAGCCAATAGTATGCTGGTCTAGCAATCCACTAATCAGCAAATGACGGGGCGGAGCTTTCTTCCTTAACAGCCAATTGTATGTAGAGTTCTTTGTTGCACTTTTCAATTGCGAAAACTTCACGTCCAGCCAATCAAATATAAGGGGCGGTAATCAGGCGGCGCTAGTGACGCTCTCTAATAGTGTGAGCCGGCTCTCCTGCAGCCTGATTAGCATAGGCCGCCTATATAATGAGGGAAGGCTACGCTGTTCCTCACATTGTGTCTCCGCACTCTGCAGAGTTACTGAGAAGCAGCATGGCTCCTGAACCAACCAAGTCCGCCCCGGCGCCCAAGAAGGGCTCTAAGAAAGCGGTGAGCAAGACTCAGAAGAAGGACGGCAAGAAGCGCAGGAAGACCAGGAAGGAGAGCTACTAGAGATGGGAAGTTCGGATCTTTTCAATGATCCGGATGATTCGAATCGGATCATTGAAAAGATCCGGATCTTTGATCCGAATCTCGGATAATTTTTACTACCGAAGCATTCGGGGTGAAATGACTAGCAGGACAGGTCTTTCCCTGCTGTGGACAGGAGAAGGGGAGGGGGGTGGACACACAGAGAAGGGGAGAAGATGGACAGAGGGCAGGGAGTGGACAGAGAAGGGAGGAGGGACGAGCAGAGAGCAGAAATGTTTGCACACAATACCCACATGCTGCAATCATATGCTTTACATGTATTTCACCTATATGCTCATCTGTATACTTTGACTGCAAACGTCGCACAGTGAAGGAAAGCATTCCCCAAAGCATTCCCAGAAGATAAGTGCAGCTGTTTAGTGCCCAGTGCAGTGCAATCACAGTGCCTGCAAAGTTACTGAGCTGTGCTGAGCCAAAAGCTTCCAATGTGATCACTGGGCACAACTACGGAACAGACAGCCTATAATCAGCAGCACGTTATAGCCAGTATGTGTGTTCTACACATATCTGGCAGTGGCACCCATGTCCCCTCTCTCTCATCTACCTGCTGTCCCTGCAAGGCTGCCTCGCATCCAACAGAGCGATCCATCTCAGCTCTGCTTCCAGGAGCCCGCTGCCCGCTGAGAGGGGGTGTGTCGCTCCTGGCCCCGCCCCTTTTGTGATCCGAATCGTTCATTTTGATGATTCGGATGATCGACTCATAAAATAGATTCGGATCAAAGATCCGAATCGTTCATGATCCGGACAACACTAAGAGCTACGCCATCTACGTGTACAAGGTAGATGGCAGGTACAAGCAGGTGCACCCCGACACCGGCATCTCCTCCAAGGCCATGAGCATCATGAACTCCTTCGTCAATGACATCTTCGAGCGCATCGCCGGGGAAGCTTCCCGCCTGGCTCATTACAACAAGCGCCACACCATCACCTCCCGGGAGATCCAGACCGCTGTCCGTCTGCTGCTGCCGGGAGAGCTGGCCAAGCACGCCGTGTCCGAGGGCACCAAGGCCGTCACCAAGTACACCAGCGCCAAGTAATCCGCCTCTCACCCGACTACACAGGAAACCCAAAGGCTCTTTTCAGAGCCACCCACTCATTCACTGCAGGGCTATGTATTGCTGTTGTGTTTTGCGCGCTTTAATAATCTTCGTGACTTCCCGGTACTATTGCTCACTACTGAAGTCATAAACTGAGCACGGAAGGAGATTCCCACTCTGATATCGATCACTAGCCGAGTGGTTCTGATTCATATATTTTCTCATCTTTATTTCTGAATTGGCGCTGGGGAGCTTCAGGGGTGACTAATGAATTGAATAGTTTCCCCTGCTGCTACTGACTATACCATTAGAACCCCAGAGACCTCTGTACCTGGAGATGCCGCAGTGTTTCTGAGAACACAATACAGATTCCAGAATTACTGATGCGCTGCGGCCACACGAGCCAGCGGCAGAAGTTGTGTATCATTCTATAGAATCCATCCTGGGATCACAGTGTAGCTGGTGATGGTGTTTTAGAAGCTGTCCATCCGGACAGGTGACGTCTCTAAACAATGCGTATTGTATAATAATTCTATGCAATGAAACTAATGGGGTGCATGCATGGTGGTGGTTTTGAAAGATGTAAATGAATGTATCAAAAGCGCAGCCACATGTAGAAAGTATCGCTTTCATAGGTATATTTACAAGAACATAATCATGAAATGAATCTCGGTGAATCTGATAGCTGATGAACGCCAAACCACCTAAATATCCTATCTGCTGGGACATGTGGTCACTCCAGCAAAACTAATCCCGATTCCCAGACATCTAGAACGCTCCGCTCGGTCAGATCAGTCCGTTTGCGGAGCGAGGGGACTCGTATTATTGCCCCGGCTGGGGAGATCTCGGCTCTCCTAATCTGTCTCCATAACAAAGAGTAACCATCAGCCTGTCCGCTCCGCCGTCACGAATCGATCCAGAATACAGATCTGCATAGAAACGTGACTCATCTACCTCTATTCCTTTCCATTTATACTTGACGCTTTAGCTATAAATAGTATCATTTAGAGCTGATAGGAAAATTCCAATAAATAAGAACAAAATCAGGCAACGTAGAATGGCGGGATAAGCAATATTGTGACGGGACATTTGAAAAATAACAAATATTCTCCAGTAGCCAATCAGATAAAAGCTCCCCAACACCCCGGCCAATCAGAAGCCACGAAGCTTATAATTGGATATTAGCATGGCAGAGGGCGTGCTGTGAGTCGGAGAATGGGGATAATATTGTGCGTTTCACGGTCAGCTATTGGCTGCTCTAGGCGGGGCAATTAGGAGGGCGCCCTGTGATTGGATCTTGTGAGACGGCCAATGACAGAGAGGCGCAGGGTGTATAAACTGGCTCTTCCCGGCCACTCTCCTCAGTCTATTCTCGCCTGTGAGAAGAATCAGCCGATTGAGCGATGGCCAGAACCAAGCAGACCGCCCGCAAGTCCACCGGAGGGAAAGCTCCCCGCAAGCAGCTGGCCACCAAAGCCGCCCGGAAGAGCGCCCCGGCCACCGGAGGAGTGAAGAAGCCTCACCGCTACCGGCCCGGTACAGTGGCTCTCCGAGAGATCCGCCGCTACCAGAAATCCACCGAGCTGCTGATCCGTAAGCTGCCCTTCCAGCGCCTGGTGCGGGAGATCGCCCAGGACTTCAAGACCGACCTGCGCTTCCAGAGCTCGGCCGTCATGGCTCTGCAGGAGGCCAGCGAGGCTTATCTGGTGGGGCTCTTCGAGGACACCAACCTGTGCGCCATCCACGCCAAGAGGGTCACCATCATGCCCAAAGACATCCAGCTGGCCCGCAGGATCCGCGGCGAGAGGGCATAAGCGCGTCATACATTGTCACCCACAACACAAAGGCTCTTTTCAGAGCCACACCCACATTCTCCAGACAGAGTTGTAATTTATTTAGCGGCAGTAGCTGCACATGCTTTCATCAGTCTATTGTCACTATCAAGTGACTGATGACTCATACCCAATACCCACACTGGCATAGCAGTTTGTTAGGCTTTGACCAAAGTTCGAGCAACAGTTCAATCCAGTATGTAAAAGCGACAGAGACAAGGTTCCCCGTGATCACACTCGCCCGTACCAGCGGCTAGAATAGCTGTAGCTCGGCGCCTTGGCTCCGCAAGGAGAGAAGCGCGGTATAAAATGTTCCTCGTCCTCAGATTGGCCCCAATAACTCACAGATTTTTTTTTTCCCAATCCCACACAGCAGCTTGTAGTGAAGTGCACACGTATTATCACAGCTACATTACCTCCATGGCACAATTATCTGTGTTAAAATATGAATCATCAAACTTTTATAATTGACCTGGGAAATTTAAGGTGCAACTTCGACATGACTGACTGAAACACTCTTATCTGCACATAGAAACATCTTTAGCCAGCAATCTGAATTAATACTTTCTTGGCGTTCTTATTGGCTTAATAGAGAAGCGTCTAGCGCTGTGGTTGGTTGAGCGCTGAGCAGCTGGTATTTCAAATTTCCCGCCGATTCCCATCCCGCCAGTTTTAACAATCCGTGACTTAAAGGTCTGTTTTCCATGAGAGATCGGTGAGTTCCGGGCTTTTTTTGAATTTAAGTGAATTCCAGATCAGGGCCGTACATGATACACGCAATCACAAGAAAATAAACGGATATACTGGAATGTAACCGAATGTCAACAGTATGGATAAAAAAAAAAAACAATATTTCAATGTATTCGGAAGTATTATATGAAAGAAATACAAGCTTTTTCAAGCAGTACATAGTCACTAAGGTGCTTTCATTAGTAGGGCTGGGCGGAGGGAGAACAAACCCCACATAAACACATACTGTACCAGGAAAACTGGAAAATCTGCTCCGCCCCTTCTGTGCAGTCTCCCCTCAGGTCCGCCCAGGCTGTATAAGAGGAGGGGAAGCGGCGATATAGATCAATTCATCTTTACATCGGAGAAGGAGCAGCTGGATAATGTCTGGCCGAGGAAAGGGCGGGAAGGGACTCGGGAAAGGAGGCGCCAAGCGGCACAGGAAGGTGCTCCGGGATAACATCCAGGGCATCACTAAGCCCGCCATCCGCCGCCTGGCCCGCAGAGGGGGTGTCAAGCGCATCTCCGGCCTCATCTATGAGGAGACCCGCGGAGTGCTGAAGGTTTTCCTGGAGAACGTCATCCGGGACGCCGTCACCTACACCGAGCACGCCAAGAGGAAGACTGTCACCGCCATGGATGTGGTGTACGCCCTCAAGCGCCAGGGCCGCACCCTCTACGGCTTCGGGGGCTAAGCCACTCTATTCCACTTACCAACCATATTATACAAAAGGCCCTTTTCAGGGCCACCCACTATATCTATAGAAGTGCTGTTACAGCTCCGTGTATTATTACATTGCTATACAAGCTGCGCACTATTACGTGGTATTGTTGCATCCATCGGAAGATATGGAGAGATTAGGGAAGTATTATTACACTGAGCAGCCATCTAACTGCTGCTTATTTATCAGCACTCACCAGCGGCTTCCATTATTCCTTTGCGATTGGGAGTGGTGACGTCACCGGCTATAATTGCAGTAGCGTTCCAGCGGATAACGGCTGCCCCAAAGTCGGAGACCATTCTCATATACGCTCGCTAGAGCTGGTGTTCCAACAGTTGGAACACCAACTCTGCCATCCTCGATGTGAATGGAGACCGATCTGTGCTGGAATAATAGGATGGTTGGGAAGGAGGGAGATGCTCGCAGCACAGACACCACATGACGGCGGTACATTCTCGGCAGTAATAGTAGCACAGGGAGTGCAATACGTCGTGGCCGATGGAATGTAATTAAAATGGCGGGAAAGGCCGTTACTAATACGCGCGGGATATTTGAAAACATCGGCTAATATAGTTTGTTTATCCTTTCGTACTTAAAAGCGCCTGACTGTAATAATACATAATTTCAGATGGTAATAAGTATTCCCTGATCTGCTCCTCCACACGAGTTGCTGCATAAAAGCTTTTTAATGCTGAGAACTTTAGGATGGGGTAGATCAGCCATACGGATCACCGGTCCATGTGATCCAGAACACAAATTCCTCGTATTTCCCTTTCCTCATTTACAAGCAGCTGGGTACCGGCACTAACACTGCAACTTCACTAGATATCGCACAGGACGAGTGTATTGGCAAATATGAGCACTAAGGACCCCTGTGACGTTTTTATAGGAAAGCTTATTTTATGTATTTATTTTTTTTATTGCGCCCAAAAATTGCATTTTGTCGGAACATGAAGAATGGATAAAACGTGTTTGAGCTCCAGATTGAGTCTTATTTTCCAAAGGGTTGGCAGCGAGTAACCGATCCCTGTACACATACACAATTGTGGGCACCCGGCAATTCTGTAAGGCCTCTTTTCCACGGACTGTTGAGCTGTGTTGCTCAGCAAGCAGTTACCAGGCAGCAGTGAGCAGTTGTGAGAATTTCACTGCCTATCAAGTCCGTGGAAAAGAGGCCTAACTTAGATCAGAGCCGCCCCCATATTCTCTATACAGAGCTGTAGTGCCGCTATCACACCGGATACAAACACTGCAGGGACAGTACTAGAGGGAAAAAAAAACAAAGACAACGGGAGCCCAAATGGTGCAGTATGTCTCAATAAAAAGGTGTTCAAAAAAACTTCTGAAGAAGGGGTACTCACAAAAGTGGGTTGCACACGGGGCAACCGATCGCTTCAAGCAAGTGGAGTGTTTAAACCTGACTCCAATCAGGTATATCAGCAATCCTGGGTCTGGTCGCTCTCTTAGCAAAAAGATCCTGTGTACCTTGATTACCATAGGTGGTGGGATCCCACCTTGGTTCAGGTGCGTAAGGTTCCCCTCCCAGGCAAGTGGGGGAAATATGGCACAGAAGAGGTAAAGAGGCGCCCAATTTCTATAAAATAATCTAAAATCAATAAAATAACAAAAATGAGGTGACTTACCTCACAGACGATAACTCACTTTGATAAGGAAGTTTAATTGGAGATTTTGCTAAATCTCCAATTAAACTTCCTTATCAAAGAGAGTTGTCGTCTGTGAGGTAAGCCACCTCATTTTTGTTATTTTATCGATTTTAGATTATTTTATAGAAATTGGGCGCCTCTGGTACTCTGGTACCACACTGGTATTATACCCTATACCCACACTGGTGATAATACCCACACTGGTATTATACCCTATACCCACACTGGTAATATTACCCACACTGGTGATAATACCCACACTGGTATTATATCCTATACCAACACTGGTAATAATACCCACACTGGTATTATACCGTATGCCCACACTGGTAATATTACCCACACTGGTGATAATACCCACACTGGTATTATACCCTATACCCACACTGGTGATAATACCCACACTGGTGATAATACCCACACTGGTATTATACCCTATACCCACACTGGTAATAATACCCACACTGGTAATAATTCCCACACTGGTATCATTAAAAAAATAATAATATGGCAGCCTCCATATCCCTATCACCTCAAGTTCACTTTAATTTTGACTGCGGTGACTTTAGAAACATAATAATTAATTCTGTGTGACTATACTGAGATGCAGCAAGCCAACCAGACTTTACAAGTACTTAACATCTCCCACCCCATTGCACAGGGATTCCCCTACCATGCTGGATTTTCTTATATACATTACACAGGATAAGACAGAAAAGTGACACAACCCTCAACCAAGGGTTGTATTCATTTTTTGTATATGTTTTTTGTACTAATAAATGTATGTGAATTTATGCATGTTTCAAACTTTATTCAGGTGTATAAGCACTAATTATTATTGATGATTTAGATTGGTGAAATTATATATACCCAGCGCAACTAGTTCTGTTTGAGAATATGCTCTGACTACACCGGAGCAAGTAAACTTGCATGCAAGGGGATTGATTTAGCATATAAATTATCAGCAACAATCTCTATGGGCTTGATTCACAAAGCCCTGCTAACCTACTTAGCACCTTTGGGCGTGATGATAAGCAGGGTGCTAAGTAGGTTAGCACCGTTTTGTGAATCACATCGCGCGCAAAACTTTGCGCACGCACAGCGAGGTGCCCGCGAAACGTCGCATAGAGGTGAATGGGCATTTTGCATGCACCGTGATGCGGCACACAAAACTTTGCACACAGGACTTTGTGAGTGAACAGAACTTATCACGCATAAACGGAGTTTAGGTGTTATAAGGGGCAGGGCCGGCCTCAGGTTTCACAGCGCCCTGAGCGAAACCTGATTTTTGTGCCCCCCCCCTTCATCCTTTTCCCACTTGCATATACACTCACGCACGTATACACACACAGGTCCATATGCAATTCCCCTTTTCTCCTGAGATATCTGAGATTTGCATTTTATCTTCGTGACACATCACGCATGTATAATAGAAAAATACTATTAATAACCACGAATGGATGGAGTGCATTATCATGAATACACTTAAAAATGAAGGCTAGAACCTTTCAGGAATATTTATAAAAACAATCAGTGGGACAGTTAGCCGCCTCCTCCCCCATTTAGAATGATAGCACAACACTGACAATTTGCACCACACATTATAGCTGCAGTGCGCCCCCCTCCAAAATGCCCTCAGACTCAATATAGATAGGTAGCCAGGTATAGGTGCCCCCAGTATAGGAAGTCAGTTGAAGGTCTCCACCCCCCTCATAGGTAGCCAAGCGTAGGTACCTCCAGTATAAGTAGCCAGGAGTAGGTGCCCTCCCTCAGTATAGGTAGCCAGCTATAGGTGCCCTCAGCATAGGAAATCAGGTGTAGGTGCCCTCAGTATAGGCAACCAGCTATAGGCGCCCCCTTGGAAGCTGGCGCCCTGAGCGACCGCTCCGGTCGCTCATATCAAAGGCCGGCTATGATAAGGGGCTTATCACAAGCGTGCTAAC
This sequence comes from Hyperolius riggenbachi, assembly GCF_040937935.1. Classification (NCBI taxonomy): domain Eukaryota; kingdom Metazoa; phylum Chordata; class Amphibia; order Anura; family Hyperoliidae; genus Hyperolius; species Hyperolius riggenbachi. Next base: position 238,989,382 of record NC_090655.1, read on the forward strand.
AGTTAGCACGGCTTTGTGAATCAAGCCCAATGGGTCGGAAATGATCCTGACTAAAGAAATTACATTTAGAAACACAGAAGAGAGCCCTTTTCTCTGTATGAGTCGCTTTATGTGAAATTGATGGAAACATACAGCTGATGTGTGAGAGACTCATCCCAATTGCAGGCAGCAGAGGAGAGCTCAGCCTGTGCTAACATCCGGGACATTCCTCAGCATAATATCCCCCTCCAGGGGTCAGTAGCCCCCCAGCCCCGTATAATGTGTGGCCGGGATCCCCTCCTTCATACTGCGGGGGGAGTGACAGGAGACCCCGTATATCAGACATGTTACCCCCTGATAACGATGGAGACAGAGGAGATCGGGGGAGCAGGAAGCGGAGCTGGTCACATTACAGCGGGATTTCCCGGCCACTGTCGCCGCTCAGAAGCCCCCCGTGACTGTAATGGGGGAGGGGAGACCCCTGCCAGCCGGGCGGCCGCACACAGGGGGCGCACCGCTACTTTCCGGGGGGAATAAACCCACTTTTCTCCCGGCGAGGAAACACAAGCAGAGAGCCGAAGAGTAACAGCTGTGTGGAGAGGCGGGCGGCTCAGAGTCCGGATCCCACCAATAGGAAGACGGGACGCGCTACTGTCAGCAGCCAATGGCAGCGCAGCCGGAGAGAGTATATAAGCGCAGAGCTGGCGATCACTTGCAGTGTTACACTTTGTTGCAAAATAACTAAGAAGATGGCAGAGACCGCCCCAGCAGCCGCCCCTCCCGCGGCGGAGCCCGCCGCCAAGAAGAAGCAGACTAAGAAGGCGGCAGCCGGAGGAGGAGCCAAGAAAGCCAGCAAGAAGCCTTCCGGCCCCGCCGTGTCCGAGCTCATCCTCAAGGCCGTGTCCGCCTCCAAAGAGCGCAGCGGGGTCTCCCTGGCCGCCCTGAAGAAGGCTCTGGCTGCCGGAGGCTACGATGTGGAGAAGAATAACAGCCGCCTCAAGCTGGCCATCAAGGGCTTGCTGACAAAGGGCAGCCTCGTCCATGTCAAAGGCACCGGCGCCTCCGGATCCTTCAAGGTCAGCAAGAAGGAGGCAGCCGGCAAAGAGCGCAAGAAGCCGGCACAGGCCAAGAAGAAGCCAGCGGCTGCCGCCAAGCCTAAGAAGCCGGCTACTGCCAGGAAGCCCAAAGCCGCCAAGTCCCCGAAGAAGCCTAAGAAAGCCCCCAGCGCCGCCAAGAAGAGCCCCGCTAAGAAGGCGGCCAAGAAACCGGCGGCAGCTGCTGCCAAGAAGCCCAAAGCTGCCGCTAAACCTAAGAAAGCCGCCAAGAGCCCCGCTAAGAAGGCAGCCAAGCCTAAGGCCGCCAAAAGCCCAGCAAAGAAGGCAGCAAAGCCCAAGAAGGCCGCTCCTAAGAAGAAATAAGCCGCAGCGCGTCTCTCCAGAAACACAAAGGCTCTTTTCAGAGCCACCCACCCTCTCCTAACAGAGCTGTGTACTCGGCCAGATCACACGCTGTAGAGCCAGGTTTGGGAATGGAAATTATGTTCTCTAACCCATATGTATACTGAAAAAGGGTGATGAGTAGCAAAGCTCTAGAAAAGTAGGTACGCCTGCCAGAGCTTTGGCCTCTACATACAGAAGTTATACTCTGCCCGTACAGAACACTACGGATTCAATGTATACTGAGGCTACAGCATCCGGTAATTTACTTGTAAGCACAGCTGCTGGAGCTGTCCCCTGAAGGGCTGAAATATGTCCCCCCCCCATATGCAGTGACTCCCTAGGCGGCCATATACACTAGTTGCAAAATAAAAAATCGGCAGTTGTTTCTATCCTGCCTGGCGTTATTAATACTCGGGTAAGGTTATCCATCTAGCAGGAAATGGAAGCTCCATTTAGAATTTTTCCCTAGAAACTAATTAGTGGAGACAAACGAAGCTTTGAGCGATTGAGAATTAGTGACGGGTTAGTGAAAAGTTGCGAAATTGAAATATGGCGATTGCTTACCTCGTCTCCAGAAACACAAACTTTTCAGAGCCACCCCACCCTCTCATAACAGAGCTGTATACTCGGCCAGATCACACGCTGTAGAGCCAGGTTTGAAAGTGAAAATAAGGGAAATCATGTTCTCTAACCCATATGTATAATGAAAAAGGGTGATGAGTAAAGTGTAGCAAAGCTCTAGAAATGAAGGTACGCCTGCCAGTGCTCTGGCCTCTACCGACATAAGTCATATTCTGCCCGTACAGAACACTACGATTCAATGTATACTGAGGCTATAGCATCCGGGCATTTATTTGTAAGCACAGCTGGAGCTGTCCCCTGAAGGGCCGCGATGCTTCACCGGTTTGTCTATGGATAGAATATGTCACTGAGTACCTGGGAAATGGGAATATGCTGCCCCCAATGCAGTGACATGTGACTCAGTAGCGTTACTCTTTATGTAGGTAGATGTGGGAGGCAGCCATACACACCAGTTGCAAAAAGTAAACAGTGGCAGTTGAGCGTTCCTATCCTGCCTGGCGTTATTATTTGTACTTGGTTATCCATCTAGCAGGAAATGGAAGCTTTATTTAGAATTTTACCCTAGAAACTAATTAGTGGAGAAACGAAGTTTTGAGCGATTGAGAATTAGTGACGGGTTAGGTGGTTAGTAACAAGCTGCGAAATAAGTCGATACCTTCCAGTTAACGCAGCAATATGGCGATTGCTTTACCTCTTGAGGCTTCCTACCTCAACTCCCCTAGTTACCGGCTTGTGTCAGCAGAGTACACACATGGAGCCGCTACTGTCCAGCGCGTTTGTATCGGTCTAATCACCAGTATGCGATAGTAAGGCAACCTTAGCTGCAGAGTGCCTGTGCATGCAAGCTGACATGACACTCCGCAGTGTGAGGAGTCGGTGTGACGGCTGCGGCACTACAGCTCTGTACAGACAGTGTGGTGGCTCTAAAAAGAGCCTTTGTGTTGTGGGTGACAATGTATGACGCGCTTATGCCCTCTCGCCGCGGATCCTGCGGGCCAGCTGGATGTCTTTGGGCATGATGGTGACCCTCTTGGCGTGGATGGCGCACAGGTTGGTGTCCTCGAAGAGCCCCACCAGATAAGCCTCGCTGGCCTCCTGCAGAGCCATGACGGCCGAGCTCTGGAAGCGCAGGTCGGTCTTGAAGTCCTGGGCGATCTCCCGCACCAGGCGCTGGAAGGGCAGCTTACGGATCAGCAGCTCGGTGGATTTCTGGTAGCGGCGGATCTCTCGGAGAGCCACTGTACCGGGCCGGTAGCGGTGAGGCTTCTTCACTCCTCCGGTGGCCGGGGCGCTCTTCCGGGCGGCTTTGGTGGCCAGCTGCTTGCGGGGAGCTTTCCCTCCGGTGGACTTGCGGGCGGTCTGCTTGGTTCTGGCCATCGCTCAATCGGCTAATTCTTCTCACAGGCGAGAATAGACTGAGGAGAGTGGCCGGGAAGAGCCACTTTATACACCCTGCGCCTCTCTGTCATTGGCCGTCTCACAAGATCCAATCACAGGGCGCCCTCCTAATTGCCCCGCCCAGAGCAGCCAATAGCTGACCGTGAAACGCACAATATTATCCCCATTCTCCGACTAAGAGCACGCCTTCTGCCATGCTAATATCCAATTATAAGCTTCGTGGCTTCTGATTGGCCGGGGTGTTGGGGAGCTTTTATCTGATTGGCTACTGGAGAATATTTGTTATTTTTCAAATGTCCCGCCACAATATTGCTTATCCCGCCATTCTACGTTGCCTGATTTTGTTCTTATTTATTGGAATTTTCCTATCAGCTCTAAATGATACTATTTATAGCTAAAGCGTCAAGTATAAATGGAAAGGAATAGAGGTAGATGAGTCACGTTTCTATGCAGATCTGTATTCTGGATCGATTCGTGACGGCGGAGCGGACAGGCTGATGGTTACTCTTTGTTATGGAGACAGATTAGGAGAGCCGAGATCTCCCCAGCCGGGGCAATAATACGAGTCCCCTCGCTCCGCAAACGGACTGATCTGACCGAGCGGAGCGTTCTAGATGTCTGGGAATCGGGATTAGTTTTGCAGGAGTGACCACATGTCCCAGCAGATAGGATATTTAGGTGGTTTGGCGTTCATCAGCTATCAGATTCACCGAGATTCATTTCATGATTATGTTCTTGTAAATATACCTATGAAAGCGATACTTTCTACATGTGGCTGCGCTTTTGATACATTCATTCACATCTTTCAAAACCACCACCATGCATGCACCCCATTAGTTTCATTGCATAGAATTATTATACAATACGCATTGTTTAGAGACGTCACCTGTCCGGATGGACAGCTTCTAAAACACCATCACCAGCTACACTGTGATCCCAGGATGGATTCTATAGAATGATACACAACCTCTGCCGCTGGCTCGTGTGGCCGCAGCGCATCAGTAATTCTGGAATCTGTATTGTTCTCAGAAACACTGCGGCATCTCCAGGTACAGAGGTCTCTGGGGTTCTAATGGTATAGTCAGTAGCAGCAGGGGAAACTATTCAATTCATTAGTCACCCCTGAAGCTCCCCAGCGCCAATTCAGAAATAAAGATGAGAAAATATATGAATCAGAACCACTCGGCTAGTGATCGATATCAGAGTGGGAATCTCCTTCCGTGCTCAGTTTATGACTTCAGTAGTGAGCAATAGTACCGGGAACACGAAGATTATTAAAGCGCGCAAAACACAACAGCAATACATAGCCCTGCAGTGAATGAGTGGGTGGCTCTGAAAAGAGCCTTTGGGTTTCCGGTGTAGTCGGGTGAGAGGCGGATTACTTGGCGCTGGTGTACTTGGTGACGGCCTTGGTGCCCTCGGACACGGCGTGCTTGGCCAGCTCTCCCGGCAGCAGCAGGCGGACGGCGGTCTGGATCTCCCGGGAGGTGATGGTGTGGCGCTTGTTGTAATGAGCCAGGCGGGAAGCTTCCCCGGCGATGCGCTCGAAGATGTCATTGACGAAGGAGTTCATGATGCTCATGGCCTTGGAGGAGATGCCGGTGTCGGGGTGCACCTGCTTCAGCACCTTGTACACGTAGATGGCGTAGCTCTCCTTCCTGGTCTTCCTGCGCTTCTTGCCGTCCTTCTTCTGAGTCTTGCTCACCGCTTTCTTAGAGCCCTTCTTGGGCGCCGGGGCGGACTTGGTTGGTTCAGGTGCCATGCTGATTTCCAGTAACTCTGCAGAGTGCGGAGACACAATGTGAGGAACAGCGTAGCCTTCCCTCATTATATAGGCGGCCTATGCTAATCAGGCTGCAGGAGAGCCGGATCACACTATTGGAGAGCGTCACTAGCGCCGCCTGATTACCGCCCCTTATATTTGATTGGCTGGACGTGAAGTTTTCGCAATTGAAAAGTGCAACAAAGAACTCTACATACAATTGGCTGTTAAGGAAGAGAGCTCCGCCCCGTCATTTGCTGATTAGTGGATTGCTAGACCAGCATACTATTGGCTGAGTTGAATAGCAGCCAATCAGGTGGCAGCGCGGGTCGGGCTGCAGAGTATATAGGACAGGAGGAGGGGCGGGTGTGGCTATTCTTGTGTTGGAGAGTTATCTGTATCCCTGAAGTCATCATGTCCGGAAGAGGCAAACAAGGCGGCAAGGCTCGTGCCAAGGCCAAGACTCGCTCCTCCCGGGCCGGCCTGTAGAGATGGGAAGTTCGGATCTTTTCAATGATCCGGATGATTCGAATCGGATCATTGAAAAGATCCGGATCTTTGATCCGAATCTCGGATCATTTTACTACCGAAGCATTCGGGGTGAGATGACTAGCAGGACAGGTCTTTCCCTGCTGTGGACAGGAGAAGGGGAGGGGGGTGGACACACAGAGAGAAGGGGAGAAGATGGACAGAGGGCAGGGAGTGGACAGAGGGCAGGGAGTGGACAGAGAAGGGAGGAGGGACGAGCAGAGAGCAGAAATGTTTGTGCACACAATACCCACATGCTGCAATCATATGCTTTACATGTATTTATTTCACCTATATGCTCATCTGTGTACTTTCCATGCAAACGTCACACAGTGAAGGAAAGCATTCCCAGAAGATAAGTGCAGCTGTTTAGTGCCGAGTGGAGGAGGATTATTTTGCCCTGCAATCACAGTGTCTGCAAAGTTACTGAGCTGTGCTGAGCCAAAAGCTTCAAATGTGATCACTGTGCAAGCACTACGGAACAGCCAGCCTATAATGAGAAGCACGTTTCAGCCAGTATGTGTGCTCTACACATATCTGGCAGTGGCACCCATGTCCCCTCTCTCTTATCTACCTGCTGTCCCTGCAAGGCTGCCTCCCATCCAACAGAGCGATCCATCTCAGCTCTGCTTCCAGGACCCCGCTGCCCGCTGAGAGGGGGCGTGTCGCTCCTGGCCCCGCCCCTTTTGCAATCCGAATCGTTCATTTTGATGATTCGGATGATCGACTCATTAAATAGATTCGGATCAAAGATCCGAATCGTTCATGATCCGGACAACACTACCGGCCTGCAGTTCCCAGTCGGCCGTGTACACCGTCTGCTGAGGAAGGGCAACTATGCGCAGCGGGTGGGAGCCGGAGCTCCGGTCTATCTGGCCGCAGTGCTGGAGTATCTGACCGCTGAGATCCTGGAGCTGGCTGGCAACGCCGCCCGGGACAACAAGAAGACCCGCATCATCCCCCGCCACCTGCAGCTGGCCGTGCGCAACGACGAGGAGCTTAACAAGCTGCTGGGTGGGGTGACCATCGCCCAGGGGGGCGTCCTGCCCAACATCCAGGCCGTGCTGCTGCCCAAGAAGACCGAGAGCCACAAGGCTGCCAAGAGCAAGTAATTCCTGCAGCAGCCGCCGGACACACACAGTACAGAACCACAAAGGCTCTTTTCAGAGCCACCCACACTGTCTATAGAGGGCCTGATGCGCATTATTACTGTAGAGATGTACTACTTGCTTATAATTACAACTAATGACACGTACACCCCCATATTAGTGGGGACCGATGTATAAAACAATGGTTACATTTCAGACTGAAGTCGCACCCAATATCTCGTATAAGTTATAAGCGAATCAATGAACGGATAGCATGTAATGCGGCTGTATAGGAACTTCCATCCACATGCATATAAGTAAGCTGAGCAGCCTGCAGAAAGAACGTGTATAGGAAAGCGTACACAGAATGCATGAGCGCTATTAGCAGCCAATAGACAGCATCAGCTCCACACCCGGTGCAGGGAACGTTCATCTGCAGGTTGAATCTTAACGGGCATGTTTTAATAGTAATCAGATTTAAATGTTTTTTTTACAATTCATGTATTTCATGATTTGGGGTATTCCTTAGAACCACCCAATAGCACAAACCATAACATATTCAACTGTACAATGTCGGGTTCACAAAATGTAGAGAGCAATTATTCTCGCAGTGCTATTGGCTGACGAGAGAAGCTCCTGTAGCTGTGATTGGTGGAGGCACAACCGTTGCGGTTTTCATATTGCCGCCGAATTTATAGTCAGTAGCAGCAGGGGAAACTATTCAATTCATTAGTCACCCCTGAAGCTCCCCAGCGCCAATTCAGAAATAAAGATGAGAAAATATATGAATCAGAACCACTCGGCTAGTGATCGATATCAGAGTGGGAATCTCCTTCCGTGCTCAGTTTATGACTTCAGTAGTGAGCAATAGTACCGAAGATTATTAAAGCGCGCAAAACACAACAGCAATACATAGCCCTGCAGTGAATGAGTGGGTGGCTCTGAAAAGAGCCTTTGGGTTTCCTGTGTAGTCGGGTGAGGGGCGATTACTTGGCGCTGGTGTACTTGGTGACGGCCTTGGTGCCCTCGGACACGGCGTGCTTGGCCAGCTCTCCCGGCAGCAGCAGGCGGACGGCGGTCTGGATCTCCCGGGAGGTGATAGTGTGGCGCTTGTTGTAATGAGCCAGGCGGGAAGCTTCCCCGGCGATGCGCTCGAAGATGTCATTGACGAAGGAGTTCATGATGCTCATGGCCTTGGAGGAGATGCCGGTGTCGGGGTGCACCTGCTTCAGCACCTTGTACACGTAGATGGCGTAGCTCTCCTTCCTGGTCTTCCTGCGCTTCTTGCCGTCCTTCTTCTGAGTCTTGCTCACCGCTTTCTTAGAGCCCTTCTTGGGCGCCGGGGCGGACTTGGTTGGTTCAGGTGCCATGCTGATTTCCAGTAACTCTGCAGAGTGCGGAGACACAATGTGAGGAACAGCGTAGCCTTCCCTCATTATATAGGCGGCCTATGCTAATCAGGCTGCAGGAGAGCCGGATCACACTATTGGATAGCGTCACTAGCGCCGCCTGATTACCGCCCCTTATATCTGATTGGCTGCATGAGAGAGACTTGCATAGTTGAAACGAGCAACAAAGAAATGCAAACGCAATTGGCTGCTAAAGTACAGAGCCCCGCCCTTGCATGTGCTGATAAGTGGATTGTCAGACTCTCTTCCTATTGGCTGAGTTGAATAGCAGCCAATCAGGAGGCAGCGCGGGTCGGGCAGCAGAGTATATAGGACAGGAGGAGGGACGGGTTGGGTTATTCTCGTGTCGGAGAGTGATATCTGTATCCCTGATAGAGATGGGAAGTTCGGATCTTTTCAATGATCCGGATCTTTGATCCGAATCTCGGATCATTTTACTACCGGAAGCATTCGGGGGTGAAATGAACAGTAGAGATGGGAAGTTCGGATCTTTTCAATGATCCGGATGATTCGAATCGGATCATTGAAGAGATCCGGATCTTTGATTCGAATCTCGGATCATTTTACTACCGGAAGCATTCGGGGTGTAATGAACAGCAGGACAGGTCTGTGGACAGGAGAAGGGGAGGGAGTGGACACACAGAGAAGGGGAGAAGATGGACAGAGGGCAGGGAGTGGACAGAGAAGGGAGGAGGGACGAGCAGAGAGCAGAAATGTTTGCACACAATACCCACATGCTGAAGTCATATGCTTTACATATATTTCACCTATATGCTCATCTGTACACTTTGAAAGAAAAGGTCGCACAGTGAAAGAAAGCATTCCCAGAAGATAAGTGCAGCTGTTTAGTGCCGAGTGCAGGAGGATTATATTGCCTTTCAATCACACTGTCTGCAAAGTTACTGAGCTATGCTGAGCCAAAAGCTTCCCATGTGTTCACTGTGCAGCACTATGGAACAGCCAGCCTATAATGGGAAGCACGTTATAGCCAGTATCTGTGCTCTACACATATCTGGCAGTGGCACCGATGTCCTCTCTACCTGTCCCTGCAAGGCTGGCTCCCGAGTCCCCTCCAACAGAGCGATCCATCTCAGCTCTGCTTCCAGGACCCCGCTGCCCGCTGAGAGGGGGCGTGTCGCTCCTGGCCCCGCCCCTTTTGCAATCCGAATCACTCATTTTGATGATTCGGATGATCGACTCATAAAATAGATTCGGATCAAAGATCCGAATCGTTCATGATCCGGACAACACTAATGAACAGCAGGACAGGTCTGTGGACAGGAGAAGGGGAGGGAGTGGACACACAGAGAAGGGGAGAAGATGGACAGAGGGCAGGGAGTGGACAGAGAAGGGAGGAGGGACGAGCAGAGAGCAGAAATGTTTGCACGTAATACCCACATGCTGAAGTCATATGCTTTACATATATTTCACCTATATGTTCATCTGTACACTTTGAAAGAAAAGGTCGCACAGTGAAAGAAACCATTCCCAGAAGATAAGTGCAGCTGTTTAGTGCCGAGTGCAGGAGGATTATATTGCCTTTCAATCACAGTGCCTGCAAAGTTACTGAGCTGTGCTGAGCCAAAAGCTTCCCATGTGATCACTGTGCACAACTACGGAACAGACAGCCTATAATGAGCAGCACATTACAGCCAGTATGTGTGCTCTACACATATCTGGCAGTGGCACCCATGTCCCCTCTCTCTCATCTACCTGTCTCTGCAAGGCTGCCTCCCTTCCAACAGAGCGATCCATCTCAGCTCTGCTTCCAGGACCCCGCTGCCCGCTGAGAGGGGGCGTGTCGCTCCTTGGCCCCGCCCCTTTTGCGAGCCGAATCACTCATTTTGATGATTCGGATGATCGACTCATAAAATAGATTCGGATCAAAGATCCGAATCGTTCATGATCCGGACAACACTAATCCCTGAGCGCATCATGTCCGGAAGAGGCAAACAAGGCGGCAAGGCTCATGCCAAGGCCAAGACTCGCTCCTCCCGGGCCGGGCTGCAGTTCCCAGTCGGCCGTGCACACCGTCTGCTGAGGAAGGGCAACTATGCGGAGCGGGTGGGGGCCGGAGCTCCGGTCTATCTGGCCGCAGTGCTGGAGTATCTGACCGCTGAGATCCTGGAGCTGGCTGGTAACGCTGCCCGGGACAACAAGAAGACCCGCATCATCCCCCGCCACCTGCAGCTGGCCGTGCGCAACGACGAGGAGCTCAACAAGCTGCTGGGTGGGGTGACCATCGCCCAGGGGGGCGTCCTGCCCAACATCCAGGCCGTGCTGCTGCTAGTGTTGGGCGAACAGTGTTCGCCACTGTTCGGGTTCTGCAGAACATCACCCTGTTCGGGTGATGTTCGAGTTCGGCCGAACACCTGACGGTGCTCGGCCAAACCGTTCGGCCACATGGCCGAACTAAGAGCGCATGGCCGAACGTTCCCCGAACGTTCGGCTAGCGCTGTGATTGGCCGAACGGGTCACGTGGTTCGGACCCGAACGCGCTCTGATTGGCCGAACGGTCACGTGGTTCGGGTAAATAAATACCCGAACCACGTCATATCTCCGCCATTTGTCTGTGGGTTTAGCTTTGGGTAGGCAGGCAGGGTAGTTCGCGCTCCAGCCACGCTAGCCAGGGTCCCCCCTGTCATTGTGTCACTGCTGGGAACAGTAGTACACCGCTTGCTCAGCCACACTATATAGCATTCTGTTTACTGCCACTCTGTGTACCTCGCTCAGCCACACTATATAGCATTCTGTTTACTGCCACTCTGTGTCTGCTGGGAATAGTAGTACACCGCTTGCTCAGCCACACTATATAGCATTCTGTTTACTGCCACTCTGTGTACCTCGCTCAGCCACACTATATAGCATTCTGTTTACTGCCACTCTGTGTCTGCTGGGAATAGTGGTACACCGCTCGCTCAGCCACACTATATAGCATTCTGTTCACTGTTCTGTGTCTGTTTGGAATAGTGGTACACCGCTCGCTCAGCCACACTATATAGCATTCTGTTTACTGTTCTGTGTCTGCTGGGAATAGTGGTACACCGCTCGCTCAGCCACACTATATAGCATTCTGTTTACTGTTCTGTGTCTGCTGGGAATAGTGGTACACCGCTCGCTCAGCCACACTATATAGCATTCTGTTTACTGTTCTGTGTCTGCTGGGAACAGTAGTACACCGCTCGCTCAGCCAGACTATATAGCATTGTGTTTACTGCCACTCTGTGTACACCGCTCAGCCACACTATATAGCATTGCGTACTCTGCCAGTCAGTGTGTATATTGCTGGGATCAGTAATACTCCACTCACCGTCAACCACTATATGAGCACAACATGAGTTCCCCAGAGACCTCCGCTGTGAGCAGCACTCCCAACAACAGCAACAGCCAACGCCCCACGCAAGCTATAACATCCACCCCAGCAGCCAGTGGTCAGCAGCAGCCCTCCCCGGAGGAGAACGTTGTGTCCATCAGTCCGTCGCCAGAGCGATTAATGAGGGCTGCCATTGAGGAGATGATGGGGCCTGATGTGGAGGAGGAGGTCTGGCTCAGGCCAGCATCCCAAGTTAATGTTGAGGACGATGAGGGGTCTGTGTCTGGGGATGTTGGGGTGGCAGAGGTGGTGGGTGGGTCAGACTCAGGAGAAGAGTTGTATGATGAGGATGATGATCGGGACCATCTGTATGTGCCTCAGAGTCCGACCCCGGAAAACATGTTGTATCGTGTGTTTAGGTACTAAAATCTGCGTTCCCTCCCAGTAGTGTTGGGCGAACAGTGTTTGCCACTGTTTGGGTTCTGCAGAACATCACCCTGTTCGGGGTGACTATATAGCAGACTATATAGCATTGTGTTTAATGCCACTCTGTGTACACGGCTCAGCCACACTATATAGCATTGTGTTTACTTCCACTCTGTGTCTGCTGGGAACAGTAGTACACCGCTCACCCGCCACTGTATAGCATTGTGCTCTGTGTCACTGCTGACAATAGTGGTACACCGCTCACCCACCACTGTATAGCATTTCTGTACTGCCACTGTACTGCTGCCAGTCAGCGTGTACTTTAAGGATAAGTGAAATGAGGAAGAAATCCGGTGAAAGAGGGAGGGGCAAGGGAAGAGGTGTTTCCCCTGACGGTTCACGTACAGGCCACAGGGGAGCACCCAAGAAAACCCACTCAATACTGCCCATGTTGTCCAGGACAACAACCCTCACAGATCCAAAAGAACAGGACCAGATAATTACTTGGATGACCTCTCAAGCGTCCAGCAGTGGGTTAAGCAGCACCAGCACATCACGCACGAGGTCCGAGTCCTCAGCCAGTTAAAGTCTGGGCTTTCTTTGAAGACTGCACTGAGGATGTTACCATGGCGATTTGCAAGGTGTGCAAGACCCGCCTGAGCAGGGGGAAAAGTATTAACAACCTCTCCACCACCAGCATGAGCCGCCACATTCTATCCAAACATCCCACTCTGTGGGCAAACGCGGCAGGACAGGGTACCACCAGCAACACTGCCTCCCTTGGGTTCACCAGACTCACCACCAGACCCGCCTCAGCAGCAGCAGTAGCCCAGCCATTGCGTGGTTCACAACATTCACAAACATCAGACGATGCTGACACTGTCACTTTCCGGACTAGTGCTCTTGAGGTCTCCCAGTGTTCATCAAACACAACAACCAACAGCCCTTCGGTGTGCAGCGCTACGGTTGAGTTGTCTGTCTCTGAGATGTTTGAGCACAAGAGGAAATTGCCAGCAAATGACCCCCGGGCCGTGGCAGTAACAGCCAGCCAGCATAGCCAAGCTTCTGGCCTGCGAAATGCTGCCATATCGAGTGGTGGAGACAAACAGCTTCAAGGGCATGATGTCAGTGGCCATCCCACGTTACGTGGTTCCCAGCCGCTACCACTTTGCGCGCTCTGCAGTGCCTGAGTTGCATGAGCACGTGGTCAGCTAAATAACCCGAAGCTTGAAGAATGCCGTTGCCTGCAAGGTTCACCTCACCACTGACACCTGGACGAGTGCGTTCGGCCAGGGTCGATACATCTCCCTTACCGCGCACTGGGTGAACCTTGGCAGCGATTCCTCACCTGCTACGGCGCGGGTGTTGCCCACGCCGCAAACAGCTGGATAACAACAGCAGCACCTACCTCTCTGACTCCTTCTCCTCCAACGCATCTCAAAGCTGTACCTCATCCGGAAATGCTAACCCAGCACCAGCAGCAGTAGGATCGTGGAAGCAGTGCAGCACAGCTGTTGGCATGCGTCAGCAAGCGTTGCTGAAGCTGATCTGCCTTGGGGATAAGCAGCACACAGGGGAGGAAATTTGGAGGGGAATAAAGGAACAGACGGATTTGTGGCTGGCACCGCTGGACCTGAAACCGGGCATGAAGCTAGACACCTGGCACGAACTGGCAATGTACGCAATAGAGGTGCTGGCTTGCCCGGCAGCCAGCGTTATGTCGGAACGCTGTTTCAGTGCTGCCGGAGGCATCATCACAGATCGGCGTATCCGCCTCTCCACAGAAAATGCAGACCGTCTGACTCAAATTAAAATGAATCAATCCTGGATTGGAAACGACTACGCAACACTCCTGGACCCCAACCAAGTAACATGACCGATGAACATCTGGGATGGTTTAGCGTTTCCGGTCCCTGTTTATTGAACCTCTCATCTGTATTACATTTATGACTGCATGGCGGCAAAAAGCATTGCTGCTATATCCGCACGCTTTTTGTCCTCATGCAAGGCCTGGGTTGTTGTGTCTCACAAAGCGTGGCCTTCTCCTCCTGCGCCTCCTCCTGTTCCATCACGTGTGCTGCTGCTGCTGCTGCTGGGTTACCGTTGCCGGTCCCTGTTTATGGAACCTCTTATCTTTATTACATTTATGACTACATGGCGGTACAAAGCATGCTATCCGCACGCTTTTTGTCCTCATGCAAGGCCTGGGTTGTTGTGTCTCACAAAGCGTGGCCTTCTCCTCCTGCGCCTCCTCCTGTTCCATCACGTGTGCTGCTGCTGCTGCTGCTGCTGCTGGGTTACCGTTGCCGGTCCCTGTTTATGGAACCTCTTATCTTTATTACATTTATGACTACATGGCGGTACAAAGCATGCTATCCGCACGCTTTTTGTCCTCATGCAAGGCCTGGGTTGTTGTGTCTCACAAAGCGTGGCCTTCTCCTCCTGCGCCTCCTCCTGTTCCATCACGTGTGCTGCTGCTGCTGCTGCTGGGTTACCGTTGCCGGTGCCTGTTTATGGAACCTCTTATCTTTATTACATTTATGACTACATGGCGGTACAAAGCATGCTATCCGCACGCTTTTTGTCCTCATGCAAGGCCTGGGTTGTTGTGTCTCACAAAGCGTGGCCTTCTCCTCCTGCGCCTCCTCCTGTTCCATCACGTGTGCTGCTGCTGCTGCTGCTGCTGGGTTAGCGTTGCCGCGTGGTCCCTGTTTATTGAACCTCTTATCTTTATTACATTTATGACTACATGGCGGTACAAAGCATGCTATCCGCACGCTTTTTGTCCTCATGCAAGGCCTGGGTTGTTGTGTCTCACAAAGCGTGGCCTTCTCCTCCTGCGCCTCCTCCTGTTCCATCACGTGTGCTGCTGCTGGGTTAGCGTTGCCGCGTGGTCCCTGTTTATTGAACCACTTATCTTTATTACATTTATGACTGCATGGTGGTACAAAGCATGCTATCCGCACGCTTCTTGTCCTCATGCAAGGCCTGGGTTGTTGTGTCTCAAAGCGTGGCCTTCTCCTCCTGCGCCACCCTCCTCCTGTTCCATCACGTGTGCTGCTGCTGGGTTAGCATTACCGGTCCCTTTTCCTGGAACCTCTTATATGTATTACATTTATGACTGCATGCCGACAAAAAGCATGTTACCTGTGCAAAGAAAACAGACATTTCCCGCATTTAAAAGACAGTTTTCCCTTTGAAACTTTAAAATCGATTTTCTCAAAAACTATAAGCTCTTTTTGCTAAATTTTTTTCCCTCTTGTACCCACTCCCAAGGTGCACATACCCTGTAAATTTGGGGTATGTAGCATGTAAGGAGGCTTTACAAACCACAAAAGTTCGGGTCCCCATTGACTTCCATTATGTTCGGAGTTCGGGTCGAACACCCGAACATCGCGGCCATGTTCGGCCTGTTCGGCCCGAACCCGAACATCTAGATGTTCGCCCAACACTAGCTGCTGCCCAAGAAGACCGAGAGCCACAAGGCCGCCAAGAGCAAGTAATTCCCTGCAGCAGCCGGACACACACAGTACAGAACCACATAGGCTCTTTTCAGAGCCACCCACACTGTCTGCTAAGGAGCCTGATTCTCATTATTGTGTTTCCTCTACATGCAGAGATGTCACTTGCTTATGATCTGTGACGTACGCCCGCCTATTAGCGGAGACTAATGTAACGTACACATCAATGCTTAACTTACATTCCATAGATGGAAGTAACGCTCCTATCAGTCAAACGCTTTAATTAATTATCGGATCAGAGGGATCCTCCTGACTGGCAGTTGCACGTGTTCCTGTTACAGATGGAATACTGCTGTTACTTTCTTCCAATTCACACGCATGTTGGTATAGGAGCTGCTATAGACGTGTGATGTATATGCGAGTCCTCAGTCCACACAAAATCACTGATAGGACAAATAACACACAAGCGTTCTAAGCAAAGAGGATGCTCCTATTACATCATCTATTCTACACAGTGGCGGGGATGCTTCTTTTTAGGTTGCATCTCCCTCTTGCTTATTTCAATTGGAATCCGACACTTATTGGCTAATGACAGCAGTTTCTGTAGCTGTGATTGGTGGAGGCAGAGCGGTTACTCTTCATATTTGCCGCTGAATTTCCCCGGGATGAATGTGCAGCTCTATGTTGGGGAATTATGTGATGCTGCCCCATAATATTCAGCATTGCCCCGGCTGTGCTGCTCCCGGCAATGTCAGCTCACAGCTCCTCCATAAAATACGGGAGGTTTGTAATTATATAGATTGGAATAGCCGGCCCAGCATTTGCTAAGCATTGATGAGATTTTAAGATGTTCTCCATGTCATATATAACGATTAATATTATATTGTAAAATAAACGAGTCAGATAATGAGGCGATGAGTCGTGTTGCCTTTGGAAAGTCTGAACTTTGGAGGGAACTGGTCGGAGTGCTGTTCTCTTATTCCCCGCATGGTGGCAGCGGTGCGTCGCCAGGCCCCAGGGAGATACAGGAAATAACTTCGCAATATAAATTATACTTTGTATTTGCTTCTATAAGGAAGGAAATCAGAATTTTGTTTATTTCGCCAAGTACAAAGGGTAGTCCCTGGAATTATTTCTGTAAGTATTAGCTATAGAAACATGCTGGGATTAGAGTAGATGCGATGCCCGAGACAATCATCGTCTCATGTATGGCACCAGCGATATCAGCTCAGAATGCGGCTCCAAGAAATTAGGGGTTAAGCAATGATCGGAGTTAGAGGAATATAAGCCCGACACTGCTCAGTATGCGGAGATGACATGACAGCACTTGTATAGACAAGGAGACAGACTTGCTTATCCGCCGAAGCCGTTGAGGATGTGTACCGGGCGGTTAATCTGATTAGCCGATGTTTTCAAATAGCCCGCGCGTGTGCTAACGGTATTTCCCGCCATTTTATCGATCTCCACCAACTATACATCCCTAGATTCGATCGGTCACGATTTGCGCTCCAACAATAAAGGTGGTCCGAGTCTCTGCTGCGAGCGTGTTCCTGCTATCCAACCACACCGCTATTCCAGCACCGATCTGTCTCCGGTCCCATCCCGGGTGACACAGCCGGCTATAGGGGGCATACAGCTTCTAGATAGGAGTACGGGGCAGCTGCCGGTACAGCATCACATGATGCCGCAACACAGAGCTGCACATCCATCCCGGCTGCTCCGAGGAAATTCGGCGGCAATATGAAAACCGCAACGGTTGTGCCTCCACCAATCACAGCTACAGGAGCTTCTCTCGTCAGCCAATAGCACTGCGAGAATAATTGCTCTCTACATTTTGTGAGCCCGACATTGTACAGTTGAATATGTTATGGTTTGTGCTATTGGGTGGTTCTAAGGAATACTCCAAATCATGAAATACATGAATTGTAAAAAACATTTAAATCTGATTACTATTAAAACATGCCCGTTAAGATTCAACCTGCAGATGAACGTTCCCTGCACCGGGTG
Source organism: Hyperolius riggenbachi (assembly GCF_040937935.1). NCBI lineage: Eukaryota > Metazoa > Chordata > Amphibia > Anura > Hyperoliidae > Hyperolius > Hyperolius riggenbachi. Next base: position 239,006,774 of record NC_090655.1, read on the forward strand.
TGGAGCTGATGCTGTCTATTGGCTGCTAATAGCGCTCATGCATTCTGTGTACGCTTTCCTATACACGTTCTTTCTGCAGGCTGCTCAGCTTACTTATATGCATGTGGATGAAAGTTCCTATACAGCGCATTACATGCTACCCGTTCATTGATTCGCTTATAACTCATACGATATTGGGTGCGACGTCAGTCTGAAATGTACCCATTGTTTTATACATCGGTCCCCACTAATATGGGGGTGTACGTGTCATTAGTTGTAATTATAAGCAAGCAGTACATCTCTACAGTAATAATGCGCATCAGGCTCTCTATAGACAGTGTGGGTGGCTCTGAAAAGAGCCTTTGTGGTTCTGTACTGTGTGTGTCCGGCTGCTGCTGCAGGGAGTTACTTGCTCTTGGCGGCCTTGTGGCTCTCGGTCTTCTTGGGCAGCAGCACGGCCTGGATGTTGGGCAGGACGCCCCCCTGGGCGATGGTCACCCCACCCAGCAGCTTGTTGAGCTCCTCGTCGTTGCGCACGGCCAGCTGCAGGTGGCGGGGGATGATGCGGGTCTTCTTGTTGTCCCGGGCGGCGTTGCCAGCCAGCTCCAGGATCTCAGCGGTCAGATACTCCAGCACTGCGGCCAAATAGACCGGAGCTCCGGCTCCCACCCGCTGCGCATAATTGCCCTTCCTCAGCAGACGGTGAACACGGCCGACTGGGAACTGCAGCCCGGCCCGGGAGGAGCGAGTCTTGGCCTTGGCACGAGCCTTGCCGCCTTGTTTGCCTCTTCCGGACATGATGACTTCAATGATACAGATAACTCTCCAACACAAGAATAACCAAACCCGCCCCTCCTCCTGTCCTATATACTCTGCAGCCAGACCCGCGCTGCCACCTGATTGGCTGCTATTCAACTCAGCCAATAGTATGCTGATCTAGCAATCCACTAATCAGCAAATGCCGGGGCGGAGCTCTCTTCCTTAGCAGCCAATTGTATGTAGAGTTCTTTGTTGCACTTTTTAATTGCGAAAACTTCACGTCCAGCCAATCAGATATAAGGGGCGGTAATCAGGCGGCGCTAGTGACGCTATCCAATAGTGTGAGCCGGCTCTCCTGCAGCCTGATTAGCATAGGCCGCCTATATAATGAGGGAAGGCTACGCTGTTCCTCACATTGGCCTCGATTCATAAAGCATTTCCGCATGAGGAAATGCAGAAAGCCGCTCGCTTTACCGACCACACAGCAAAATATGTATTCATAAAGGCTTTTTCCGCATGAAAAGCCGACATCCACGAGCAGAGTGATCAATCACCGCCTTGCGCGGTGATTATCACAGCAAAAGTAACAAATGTCAATTCATAAAGATTAGAGGTAGCGGTATGCGGACGGGTATTACCGCTACCTCTGATGTGGCGAGAAGCGTGCGGAATACAGTGCAGTGAATGGGACAGACCTCCCAAGCAGCTGCAGAGAGAACACCGCACGGAGGGATTCCGCCTGCTTCTCCGGCTTCCGCATGTCTCCCGACAGCCTAACGCCTGCCTACAGCGGAGTATCTCCGCACGCCTGTCACAACAGGAAACATTTTTATGAATTACCACCCTGAAGGCGGAAATACCGACAGCGGTGTTTCCCCGCTCCACTTTCCCCGCTCGCAGGCTCTTTTATGAATCGAGGCCATTGTGTCTCCGCACTCTGCAGTAGAGATGGGAAGTTCGGATCTTTTCAATGATCCGGATGATTCGAATCGGATCATTGAAAAGATCCGGATCTTTGATCCGAATCTCGGATCATTTTACTACCGAAGCATTCGGGGTGAGATGACTAGCAGGACAGGTCTTTCCCTGCTGTGGACAGGAGAAGGGGAGGTGGGTGGACACACAGAGAAGGGGAGAAGATGGACAGAGGGCAGGGAGTGGACAGAGAAGGGAGGAGGGACGAGCAGAGAGCAGAAATGTTTGTGCACACAATACCCACATGCTGCAATCATTATGCTTTACATGTATTTATTTCACCTATATGCTCATCTGTGTACTTTCCATGCAAACGTCACACAGTGAAGGAAAGCATTCCCAGAAGATAAGTGCAGCTGTTTAGTGCCGAGTGGAGGAGGATCATTTTGCCCTGCAATCACAGTGCCTGCAAAGTTACTGAGCTGTGCTGAGCTGAGCCAAAAGCTTCCAATGTGATCACTGTGCACAACTACGGAACAGCCAGCCTGTAATGGGCAGCACATTGCAGCCAGTGTGCTCTACACATATCTGGCAGTGGCACCCATGTCCACTCTCTCTTATCTACCTGCTGTCCCTGCAAGGCTGCCTCCCATCCAACAGAGCGATCCATCTCAGCTCTGCTTCCAGGACCCCGCTGCCCACTGAGAGGGGGCGTGTCGCTCATGGCCCCGCCCCTTTTGCGATCCGAATCGTTCATTTTGATGATTCGGATGATCGACTCATTAAATAGATTCGGATCAAAGATCCGAATCGTTCATGATCCGGACAACACTACTCTGCAGAGTTACTGGAAATCAGCATGGCACCTGAACCAACCAAGTCCGCCCCGGCGCCCAAGAAGGGCTCTAAGAAAGCGGTGAGCAAGACTCAGAAGAAGGACGGCAAGAAGCGCAGGAAGACCAGGAAGGAGAGCTACGCCATCTACGTGTACAAGGTGCTGAAGCAGGTGCACCCCGACACCGGCATCTCCTCCAAGGCCATGAGCATCATGAACTCCTTCGTCAATGACATCTTCGAGCGCATCGCCGGGGAAGCTTCCCGCCTGGCTCATTACAACAAGCGCCACACTATCACCTCCCGGGAGATCCAGACCGCCGTCCGCCTGCTGCTGCCGGGAGAGCTGGCCAAGCACGCCGTGTCCGAGGGCACCAAGGCCGTCACCAAGTACACCAGCGCCAAGTAATCGCCTCTCACCCGACTACACAGGAAACCCAAAGGCTCTTTTCAGAGCCACCCACTCCTTCACTGCAGGGCTATGTATTGCTGTTGTGTTTTGCGCGCTTTAATAATCTTCGTGTTCCCGGTACTATTGCTCACTACTGAAGTCATAAACTGAGCACGGAAGGAGATTCCCACTCTGATATCGATCACTAGCCGAGTGGTTCTGATTCATATATTTTCTCATCTTTATTTCTGAATTGGCGCCGGGGAGCTTCAGGGGTGACTAATGAATTGAATAGTTTCCCCTGCTGCTACTGACTATACCATTAGAACCCCAGAGACCTCTGTACCTGGAGATGCCGCAGTGTTTCTGAGAACACAATACAGATTCCAGAATTACTGATGCGCTGCGGCCACACGAGCCAGCGGCAGAAGTTGTGTATCATTCTATAGAATCCATCCTGGGATCACAGTGTAGCTGGTGATGGTGTTTTAGAAGCTGTCCATCCGGACAGGTGACGTCTCTAAACAATGCGTATTGTATAATAATTCTATGAAATGAAACTAATGGGGTGCATGCATGGTGGTGGTTTTAAAAGATGTAAATGAATGTATCAAAAGCGCAGCCACATGTAGAAAGTATCGCTTTCATAGGTAGATTTACAAGAACATAATCATGAAATGAATCTCGGTGAATCTGATAGCTGATGAACGCCAAACCACCTAAATATCCTATCTGCTGGGACATGTGGTCACTCCAGCAAAACTAATCCCGATTCCCAGAGATCTAGAACGCTCCGCTCGGTCAGATCAGTCCGTTTGTGGAGCGAGGGGACTCGTATTATTGCCCCGGCTGGGGAGATCTCGGCTCTCCTAATCTGTCTCCATAACAAAGAGTAACCATCAGCCTGTCCGCTCCGCCGTCACGAATCGATCCAGAATACAGATCTGCATAGAAACGTGACTCATCTACCTCTATTCCTTTCCATTTATACTTGACGCTTTAGCTATAAATAGTATCATTTAGAGCTGATAGGAAAATTCCAATAAATAAGAACAAAATCAGGCAACGTAGAATGGCGGGATACGCAATATTGTGGCGGGACATTTGAAAAATAACAAATATTCTCCAGTAGCCAATCAGATAAAAGCTCCCCAACACCCCGGCCAATCAGAAGCCACGAAGCTTATAATTGGATATTAGCATGGCAGAGGGCGTGCTGTGAGTCGGAGAATGGGGATAATATTGTGCGTTTCACGGTCAGCTATTGGCTGCTCTGGGCGGGGCAATTAGGAGGGCGCCCTGTGATTGGATCTTGTGAGACGGCCAATGACAGAGAGGCGCAGGGTGTATAAAGTGGCTCTTCCCGGCCACTCTCCTCAGTCTATTCTCGCCTGTGAGATAGAGATGGGAAGTTCGGATCTTTTCAATGATCCGGATGATTCGAATCGGATCATTGAAGAGATCCGGATCTTTGATCCGAATCTCGGATCATTTTACTACCGGAAGCATTCGGGGGTGAAATGAACAGCAGGACAGGTCTGTGGACAGGAGAAGGGGAGGGGGGTGGACACACAGAAGGGGAGAAGATGGACAGAGGGCAGGGAGTGGACAGAGAAGGGAGGAGGGACGAGCAGAGAGCAGAAATGTTTGCACACAATAACCACATGCTGCAATCATATGCTTTACATATATTTCACCTATATGTTCATCTGTACACTTTGAAAGAAAAGGTCGCACAGTGAAAGAAAGCATTCCCAGAAGTAAAGTGCAGCTGTTTAGTGCCGAGTGCAGGAGGATTATATTGCCTTTCAATCACACTGTCTGCAAAGTTACTGAGCTGTGCTGAGCCAAAAGCTTCCAATGTGATCACTGTGCAGCACTACGGAACAGCCAGCCTATAATGGGCAGCACATTGCAGCCAGTATGTGTGCTCTACACATATCTGGCAGTGGCACCCATGTCCCCTCTCTCTCATCTACCTGTCTCCCTGCAAGGCTGCCTCCCATACAACAGAGCGATCCCTGCTTCCAGGACCCCGCTGCCCGCTGAGAGGGGGCGTGTCGCTCCTGGCCCTGCCCCTTTTGCGATCCGAATCGTTCATTTTCATGATTCGGATGATCGACTCATAAAATAGATTCGGATAAAAGATCCGAATCGTTCATGATTCGGACAACACTACTGTGAGAATAATCAGCCGATTGAGCGATGGCCAGAACCAAGCAGACCGCCCGCAAAACCACCGGAGGGAAAGCTCCCCGCAAGCAGCTGGCCACCAAAGCTGCCCGGAAGAGCGCCCCGGCCACCGGAGGAGTGAAGAAGTCTCACCGCTACCGGCCCGGTACAGTGGCTCTCCGAGAGATCCGCCGCTACCAGAAATCCACCGAGCTGCTGATCCGCAAGCTGCCCTTCCAGCGCCTGGTGCGGGAGATCGCCCAGGACTTCAAGACCGACCTGCGCTTCTTTCAGAGCCACACCCACATTCTCCAGACAGAGTTGTAACTTATTTAGCGGCAGTAGCTGCACATGCTTTCATCAGTCTATTGTCACTATCAAGTGATACTACTCATACCCACACTGGCCATAGCAGTTTGTTAGGCTCTGACCAAAGTTCGAGCAACAGTTCAATCCAGTATGTAAAAGCGGCAGAGTCTTAGGGCAAGGTTCCCCGTGATCACACTCGCCCGTACCAGCGGCTAGAATAGCTGCAGCTCCGGCGCCTTGGCTCCGCAAGGAAAGAAGCGCGGTATAAAATGTTCCTCGTCCTCAGATTGGGCCCCAATAACTCAGATTTTTTTTTTTTCAATCTCACACAGCAGCTTGTAGTGAAGTGCACATGTATTATCACAGCTACATTACCTCCATGGCACAATTATCGGTGTTAAAATATGAATCATCAAACTTTTATAATTGACCTGGGAAATATAAGGTGCAACTTCGACATGACTGACTGAAACACTCTTATCTGCACAGAAACATCTTTAGCCAGCAATCTGAATTAATACTTTCTTGGCGTTCTTATTGGCTTAATAGAGAAGCGTCTGGCGCTGTGGTTGGTTGATCGCTGAGCAGCTGGTATTTCAAATTTCCCGCCGATTCCCATCCCGCCAGTTTTAACAATCCGTGACCTAAAGGTCTGTTTTCCATGAGAGATCGGTGAGTTCCGGGCCAATTTTGAATTAAGTGAATTCCAGATCAGTGAATTTAAGTGAATTCCAGATCAGGGCCGTACATGATACACGCAATCACAAGAAAATAAACGAATATACTGGAATGTAACCGAATGTCAACAGTATGGATAAAAAAAAAAACAATATTTCAATGTATTCGGAAGTATTATATGAAAGAAAGACAAGCTTTTCCAAGCAGTACATAGTCACTGATGTGCATTCATTAGTAGGGCTGGGCGGGGGGAGAACAAACCCCACATAAACACATACTGTACCAGAAAAACTGGAAAATCTGCTCCGCCCCCTTCTGTGCAGTCTCCCCTCAGGTCCGCCCAGGCTGTATAAGAGGAGAGGAGGCGGCTGCACAGATCAATTCATCTCTACATCGGAGAAGAAGCAATATTACAATCATGTCTGGCCGAGGAAAGGGCGGGAAGGGACTCGGGAAAGGAGGCGCCAAGCGGCACAGGAAGGTGCTCCGGGATAACATCCAGGGCATCACTAAGCCCGCCATCCGCCGCCTGGCCCGCAGAGGGGGTGTCAAGCGCATCTCCGGCCTCATCTATGAGGAGACCCGCGGAGTGCTGAAGGTTTTCCTGGAGAACGTCATCCGGGACGCCGTCACCTACACCGAGCACGCCAAGAGGAAGACGGTCACCGCCATGGATGTGGTGTACGCCCTCAAGCGCCAGGGGCGCACCCTCTACGGCTTCGGGGGCTAAGCCACTCTATTCCACTTACCAACCATATTATACAAAAGGCCCTTTTCAGGGCCACCCACTATATCTATAGAAGTGCTGTTACAGCTCCGTGTATTATTACATTGCTATACAAGCTGCGCACTATTACGTGGTATTGTTGCATCCATCGGAAGATGTGGAGAGACCTCTAGGGAAGTATTGTTACACAGAGCAGCCATCTAACTGCTGCTTATTTATCAGCACTCACCAGCGGCTTCCATTATTCCTTTGCGATTGGGAGTGGTGACGTCACCGGCTATAATTGCAGTAGCGTTCCAGCGGATAACGGCTGCCTCAAAGTCGGAGACCATTCTCATATACGCTCGCTAGAGCTGGTGTTCCAACAGTTGGAACACCAACTCTGCCATCCTCGATGTGAATGGAGACCGATCTGTGCTGGAATAATAGGATGGTTGGGAAGGAGGGAGATGCTCGCAGCACAGACACCACATGACGGCGGTACATTCTCGGCAGTAATAGCACAGGGAGTGCAATACGTCGTGGCCGATGGAATGTAATTAAAATGGCGGGAAAGGCCGTTACTAATACGCGCGGGATATTTGAAAACATCGGCTAATGTAGTTTGTTTATCCTTTCGTACTTAAAAGCGCCTGACTGTAATAATACATAATTTCAGATGGTAATAAGTATTCCCTGATCTGCTCCTCCACACGAGTTGCTGCATAAAAGCTTTTTAATGCTGAGAACTTTAGGATGGGGTAGATCAGCCATACGGATCACCGGTCCATGTGATCCAGAACACAAATTCCTCGTATTTCCCTTTCCTCATTTACAAGCAGCTGGGTACCGGCACTAACACTGCAACTTCACTAGATATCGCACAGGACGAGTGTATTGGCAAATATGAGCACGAAGGACCCCTGTGACGTTTTTATAGGAAAGCTTATTTTATGTATTTATTTTTTTTATTGCGCCCAAAAATTGCATTTTGTCAGAACATGAAGAATGGATAAAACGTGTTTGAGCTCCAGATTGAGTCTTATTTTCCAAAGCGTTGGCAGCGAGTAACTGATCCCTGTACACATACACAATTGTGGGCACCCGGCAATTCTGTAAGGCCTCTTTTCCACGGACTGTTGAGCTGTGTTGCTCAGCAAGCAGTTACCAGGCAGCAGTGAGCAGTTGTGAGAATTTCACTGCCTATCAAGTCCGTGGAAAAGAGGCCTAACTTAGATCAGAGCCGCCCCCACATTCTCTATACAGAGCTGTAGTGCCGCTATCACACCGGATACAAACACTGCAGGGACAGTACTAGAGGGAAAAAAAAACAAAGACAACGGGAGCCCAAATGGTGCAGTATGTCTCAATAAAAAGGTGTTCAAAAAAACTTCTGAAGAAGGGGTACTCACAAAAGTGGGTTGCACACGGGGCAACCGATCGCTTCAAGCAAGTGGAGTGTTTAAACCTGACTCCAATCAGGTATATCAGCAATCCTGGGTCTGGTCGCTCTCTTAGCAAAAAGATCCTGTGTACCTTGATTACCATAGGTGGTGGGATCCCACCTTGGTTCAGGTGCGTAAGGTTCCCCTCCCAGGCAAGTGGGGGGAATATGGCACAGAAGAGGTAAAGAGGCGCCCAATTTCTATAAAATAATCTAAAATCAATAAAATAACAAAAATGAGGTGACTTACCTCACAGACGATAACTCACTTTGATAAGGAAGTTTAATTGGAGATTTTGCTAAATCTCCAATTAAACTTCCTTATCAAAGAGAGTTGTCGTCTGTGAGGTAAGCCACCTCATTTTTGTTATTTTATCGATTTTAGATTATTTTATAGAAATTGGGCGCCTCTGGTACTCTGGTACCACACTGGTATTATACCCTATACCCACACTGGTAATAATACCCACACTGGTATTATACCCTATACCCACACTGGTAATATTACCCACACTGGTGATAATACCCACACTGGTATTATACCCTATACCAACACTGGTAATAATACCCACACTGGTATTATACCGTATGCCCACACTGGTAATATTACCCACACTGGTGATAATACCCACACTGGTATTATACCCTATACCCACACTGGTGATAATACCCACACTGGTGATAATACCCACACTGGTATTATACCCTATACCCACACTGGTAATAATACCCACACTGGTAATAATTCCCACACTGGTATCATTAAAAAAATAATAATATGGCAGCCTCCATATCCCTATCACCTCAAGTTCACTTTAATTTTGACTGCGGTGACTTTAGAAACATAATAATTAATTCTGTGTGACTATACTGAGATGCAGCAAGCCAACCAGACTTTACAAGTACTTAACATCTCCCACCCCATTGCACAGGGATTCCCCTACCATGCTGGATTTTCTTATATACATTACACAGGATAAGACAGAAAAGTGACACAACCCTCAACCAAGGGTTGTATTCATTTTTTGTATATGTTTTTTGTACTAATAAATGTATGTGAATTTATGCATGTTTCAAACTTTATTCAGGTGTATAAGCACTAATTATTATTGATGATTTAGATTGGTGAAATTATATATACCCAGCGCAACTAGTTCTGTTTGAGAATATGCTCTGACTACACCGGAGCAAGTAAACTTGCATGCAAGGGGATTGATTTAGCATATAAATTATCAGCAACAATCTCTATGGGCTTGATTCACAAAGCCGTGCTAACCTACTTAGCACCTTTGGGCGTGATGATAAGCAGGGTGCTAAGTAGGTTAGCACCGTTTTGTGAATCACATCGCGCGCAAAACTTTGCGCACGCACAGCGAGGTGCCCGCGAAACGTCGCATAGAGGTGAATGGGCATTTTGCATGCACCGTGATGCGGCACACAAAACTTTGCACACAGGACTTTGTGAGTGAACAGAACTTATCACGCATAAACGGAGTTTAGGTGTTATAAGGGGCAGGGCCGGCCTCAGGTTTCACAGCGCCCTGAGCGAAACCTGATTTTTGTGCCCCCCCCCTTCATCCTTTTCCCACTTGCATATACACTCACGCACGTATACACACACAGGTCCATATGCAATTCCCCTTTTCTCCTGAGATATCTGAGATTTGCATTTTATCTTCGTGACACATCACGCATGTATAATAGAAAAATACTATTAATAACCACGAATGGATGGAGTGCATTATCATGAATACACTTAAAAATGAAGGCTAGAACCTTTCAGGAATATTTATAAAAACAATCAGTGGGACAGTTAGCCGCCTCCTCCCCCATTTAGAATGATAGCACAACACTGACAATTTGCACCACACATTATAGCTGCAGTGCGCCCCCCTCCAAAATGCCCTCAGACTCAATATAGATAGGTAGCCAGGTATAGGTGCCCCCAGTATAGGAAGTCAGTTGAAGGTCTCCACCCCCCTCATAGGTAGCCAAGCGTAGGTACCTCCAGTATAGGTAGCCAGGATTAGGTGCCCTCCCTCAGTATAGGTAGCCAGCTATAGGTGCCCTCAGCATAGGAAATCAGGTGTAGGTGCCCTCAGTATAGGCAACCAGCTATAGGCGCCCCCTTGGAAGCTGGCGCCCTGAGCGACCGCTCCGGTCGCTCATATCAAAGGCCGGCTATGATAAGGGGCTTATCACAAGCGTGCTAACAGTTAGCACGGCTTTGTGAATCAAGCCCAATGGGTCGGAAATGATCCTGACTAAAGAAATTACATTTAGAAACACAGAAGAGAGCCCTTTTCTCTGTATGAGTCGCTTTATGTGAAATTGATGGAAACATACAGCTGATGTGTGAGAGACTCATCCCAATTGCAGGCAGCAGAGGAGAGCTCAGCGTGTGCTAGCATCCGGGACATTCCTCAGCATAATATCCCCCTCCAGGGGTCAGTAGCCCCCCAGCCCCGTATAATGTGTGGCCGGGATCCCCTCCTTCATACTGCGGGGGGGAGTGACAGGAGACCCCGTATATCAGACATGTTACCCCCTGATAACGATGGAGACAGAGGAGATCGGGGGAGCAGGAAGCGGAGCTGGTCACATTACAGCGGGATTTCCCGGCCACTGTCGCCGCTCAGAAGCCCCCCGTGACTGTAATGGGGGAGGGGAGACCCCTGCCAGCCGGGCGGCCGCACACAGGGAGCGCACCGCTACTTTCCGGGGGGAATAAACCCACTTTTCTCCCGGCGAGGAAACACAAGCAGAGAGCCGAAGAGTAACAGCTGTGTGGAGAGGCGGGCGGCTCAGAGTCCGGATCCCACCAATAGGAAGACGGGACGCGCTACTGTCAGCAGCCAATGGCAGCGCAGCCGGGGAGAGTATATAAGCGCTCACTGGCGGTCACTTGCAGTGTTACACTTTGTTGCAAAATAACTAAGAAGATGGCAGAGACCGCCCCAGCAGCCGCCCCTCCCGCAGCGGAGCCCGCCGCCAAGAAGAAGCAGACTAAGAAGGCGGCAGCCGGAGGAGAAGCCAAGAAAGCCAGCAAGAAGCCTTCCGGCCCCGCCGTGTCCGAGCTCATCCTCAAGGCCGTGTCCGCCTCCAAAGAGCGCAGCGGGGTCTCCCTGGCCGCCCTGAAGAAGGCTCTGGCTGCCGGAGGCTACGATGTGGAGAAGAATAACAGCCGCCTCAAGCTGGCCATCAAGGGCTTGCTGACAAAGGGCAGCCTCGTCCATGTCAAAGGCACCGGCGCCTCCGGATCCTTCAAGGTCAGCAAGAAGGAGGCAGCCGGCAAAGAGCGCAAGAAGCCGGCACAGGCCAAGAAGAAGCCAGCGGCTGCCGCCAAGCCTGAGAAGCCGGCTACTGCCAGGAAGCCCAAAGCCGCCAAGTCCCCGAAGAAGCCTAAGAAAGCCCCCAGCGCCGCCAAGAAGAGCCCCGCTAAGAAGGCGGCCAAGAAACCGGCGGCAGCTGCTGCCAAGAAGCCCAAAGCTGCCGCTAAACCCAAGAAAGCCGCCAAGAGCCCCGCTAAGGCCCCGTTCACACTTGCGGTTTAGTAAAAACCGCACCGGATGTCCGGACCGCACCGTATCCGGACCGGACCTGATCCGTACGGTTCCTATCCGGATCCGGTCCGGATCCGGTCCGTTTGCATCCGGTTTCCGTGCGGTGTGAACACGGTTGCGGTCCGGATCCGGTTTCTTAAGGCGATAACATCCTGTAAATACCTGGGGTCTGGGAGGTCAGCAGAAGGGTCTGGGGTCATTGTTGGAGACAGGTGGACGTGTGGAGACCATCCGTGGATACAGAGACTGCAGTTGGGACCATGGATCCAGGCATTTTTTACTCGTAAACCTGGGAATTCTCTCCTTCCCGTTGTTCGCCTCCTTGTCAGACATATCAGACATGTTGCTGCCAAAAAGAGCTCCAGCATGAAATCGCTGCTGCCCCACTCTTTGAACGCTGGGCCCATGTGGTCCCCATCCAAAATGCATAGGAAGTGGGGTAGAACGTCCGGTTTTTGTAGCCAGTGTGTTGTGCGCTCTCCGGCTCTCATTGCTTTGTATTGGCCGGATGGTGCAGTCCGGCTCCGCCCCGGATACGGCTGCCGGAGGAGCCGGACCAAAAAATAGCGCATGTTGGAACGGACGCCGGAGTCCGGATCCGGCCCGGATCCGGTCCGGCTCCGGTCCGGCAGAACGGACGCATGTGAACGGACGCATAGGCTTTCATTGCTATGCCGTGCATCCGTTCCGTCCGTTCTGCAAGCGGTCCGGCTCCGGCACGGCGATTCCGGATGGCCACCGCTAATGTGAACCGGGCCTTAGAAGGCAGCCAAGCCTAAGGCCGCCAAAAGCCCTGCAAAGAAGGCAGCAAAGCCCAAGAAGGCCGCTCCTAAGAAGAAATAAGCTGCAGCTTGTCTCTCCAGAAACACAAAGGCTCTTTTCAGAGCCACCCACCCTCTCCTAAGGCCCCGTTCACACTTGCGGTTTTGCAAAAACCGCACCGGATGTCCGGACCGCACCGGATCCGGATCGGACCTGAACCGTACGGTTCCTGTCCGGATCCGGTCCGGATCCGGTCCGGTTGCATACGGTTTCCGTGCGGTATGAACACGGTTGCGGTCCGGATCCGGATTCTTAAAGAGATAACAACCTGTATAAATACCTGGGGTTCTGGGAGGTCAGCAGAAGCTCTGGGGTCATTGTTGGAGACAGCTGGACGTGTGGAGACCATCCTTGGATACAGAGACAGCAGTTGGGACCATGGATCCAGTCATTTTTTACGCTTATTACCTGGGAATTCTCTCCTTCCTGTTGTTTACCTACTACTATGTGGGGAGAAGGCGTGCTCCTCGCAGGAGATGGTGGGTGCACCCTCTACTAGCCAGGAGGCAGAGGAAGGGAGAGTTCCAGGCCCTCTACCGGGACCTCAGACGACACCCACAGAAGTTCTACAGCTACACTCGGATGTCTATTCCCCTGTAAGTATATAGGCCTAAATACACCAACCCCCACCATTCCTAAACACCCCACCCTCACCCCCACAACACCTCATCCCTGTATACCTAGCTAAACACACCACCCTGACCCCCACACCCCTGTATACCTAGCTATACACTACACCCCCACCCTCCACAACACTCCCAAACCTCTGTAAACACACCTCCCCCATCCTCCACCCAACACCTTGTCCCACAACATACTTTACAGCTTCTTCCTTTACATCTCCTGACAGGTTTGATACCCTTTTGGAGATGGTGAAGGATGACCTTAGGAAGAAGGATACCACGTTCAGGAGAGCAGTCACACCACAAGAACAACTACTCATCACACTGAGGTATGTAAAAACAAATTTTTTTATTGCAAAAACAACCACTTTCCAACATGGAAACATTCTTCCAACATGGAAGACAAAAAAATAACATATCTATGGTATAGCCCGGTCAGTTTTAAGGAACACCAACCACCAACTTTGTGCTGGAAGAGTTGTAGGGCATAGCTGCCCAAGTGTCTTTCGGGGACACCAGGCCCTAAAATTGAAGTGCTTCAAAAACCTAACCACTAGCACATGACCCTCTGAGCCATGGATGAAGGACACAGGGCAGTGAAAAGGCTAGGCCTCTCACCGACCAGTCAAGGTGTCCTTCATCCATGCTCCAAGGGTCTTGTGCAAGTGGTTAGGAACAAGAACAAAGTGAGGAGCAAGAGGAACCGATGGCAGAGGTGCATGACTACAGGTGCAGTGCAACAGGCACAAGGTTGTGACCCAGGTAGTGTCTTTCGGGGACACCAGGCCCTAAAATTGAAGTGCTTCAAAAACCTAACCACTGGCACATGACCCTCTGAGCCATGGATGAAGGACACAGGGCAGTGAAAAGGCTAGGCCTCTCACCGACCAGTCAAGGTGTCCTTCATCCATGGCTCCAAGGGTCTTGTGCAAGTGGTTAGGAACAAGAACAAAGTGAGGAGCAAGAGGAACCGATGGCAGAGGTGCATGACTACAGGTGCAGTGCAACAGGCACAAGGTTGTGACCCAGGTAGTGTCTTTCGGGGACACCAGGCCCTAAAATTGAAGTGCTTCAAAAACCTAACCACTGGCACATGACCCTCTGAGCCATGGATGAAGGACACAGGGCAGTGAAAAGGCTAGGCCTCTCACCGACCAGTCAAGGTGTCCTTCATCCATGGCTCCAAGGGTCTTGTGCAAGTGGTTAGGAACAAGAACAAAGTGAGGAGCAAGAGGAACCGATGGCAGAGGTGCATGACTACAGGTGCAGTGCAACAGGCACAAGGTTGTGACCCAGGTAGTGTCTTTCGGGGACACCAGGCCCTAATAAATTGAAGTGCTTCAAAAACCTAACCACTGGCACAGGACCCTCTGAGCCATGGATGAATGACACAGGTCAGTGAAAAGGCTAGGCCTCTCACCGACCAGTCAAGGTGTCCTTCATCCATGGCTCCAAGGGTCTTGTGCAAGTGGTTAGGAACAAGAACAAAGTGAGGAGCAAGAGGAACCGATGGCAGAGGTGCATGACTACAGGTGCAGTGCAACAGGCACAAGGTTGTGACCCAGGTAGTGTCTTTCGGGGACACCAGGCCCTAATAAATTGAAGTGCTTCAAAAACCTAACCACTGGCACAGGACCCTCTGAGCCATGGATGAATGACACAGGTCAGTGAAAAGGCTAGGCCTCTCACCGACCAGTCAAGGTGTCCTTCATCCATGGCTCCAAGGGTCTTGTGCAAGTGGTTAGGAACAAGAACAAAGTGAGGAGCAAGAGGAACCGATGGCAGAGGTGCATGACTACAGGTGCAGTGCAACAGGCACAAGGTTGTGACCCAGGTAGTGTCTTTCGGGGACACCAGGCCCTAAAATTGAAGTGCTTCAAAAACCTAACCACTGGCACATGACCAGTGGTGCTCAGCAGAGCTCGAATATTCGAGTAGCTCGAATATTCGAGCTCTTTTTCAGCTATTCGAGCTCGGTATTCGAGCTCCGAATAGCTGGAGCTATTCGAATGGGCTATCCGAGTACACTCGAATAGCCCATTCACTATTCGAGCTATTCGAGCAACCCGGCGCTATTCGAGCTCGGTACCGAGCTCGAATAGCGTCATAGCCCAGATTGATGTCCTTAGAGCCAATCAGAGGGCTCCCAGGCCCTCTGACGGCAGCCAATCACAGAGGGGGACCCTGGCCAGCCCCTACCCTATAAATAGCGGCCGCCATGTTCCGTTTCTCCATGCTTGCCTGAGACTTGTACAGAGAGAGAGTTGCTCCTTTGTGCTTTGGCTTAGCAAGTGCTCTATTGTGATCATTTACCTAGCGTTTTTGCTCACCTACACCTGCCATATACACCTATATTGTTGTTAGTTAGATAGACATTGTATTTGAGTTAGTAGCTTGTGTGTTACATTAGAGACAGGCAGCTGCTGCAAGCTTACAGGTTTAGGCCTCAGGGGGGCCTTGCCTCTGTGGGCAGCTGTCCTCTGTTTATTTCTCTCATCTATACCAGTATTTCTGCTGTCCTTTACTAATAGTATTGTAGTTATACTGTACTAGGAGTAGGACACTCACTGACTGTCACTGTTTATAGGCTACTAGCTAGCTCCTGCGTGTGTGCACTCACTCACTGTCTGTGTGTACACACACTCTATTTCCTTCTGATTACTGATAGATTATTGTTAGTTAGTTGTACTTACTTACTACTTACTCTTACTGTACCCGTAGGGACACTCACTGTCACTGTTCATATAGGCTACTAGCTCCTGCGTGTGCGCACTGCACTCACTGTCTGAGTGTACACACACAACACACACTCTATTTCCTTCTGATCGCTGATTGATTATCGTAATTAGTTAGTTCTACTTACTGTTTTACTACTTACTCTTACTGTACTAGGAGTCTAGGACACTCAGTCACTGTCCATAGGCTACTAGCTCCTGCGTGCGTGCACTCACTGTCTGAGTGTACACACACCCACACTCCATTTCCTTCTGATCGCTGATTGATTATCGTAATTAGTTAGTTCTACTTACTGTTACTACTTACTCTTACTGTACTAGGAGTCTAGGACACTCAGTCACTGTCCATAGGCTACTAGCTCCTGCGTGCGGTCACTCACTGTCTGAGTGTACACACACCACCCACACTCCATTTCCTTCTGATCGCTGATTGATTATTGTAATTAGTTAGTTCTACTTACTGTTACTACTTACTCTTACTGTACTAGGAGTCTAGGACACTCAGTCACTGTCCATAGGCTACTAGCTCCTGCGTGCGGTCACTCACTGTCTGAGTGTACACACACCACCCACACTCCATTTCCTTCTGATCGCTGATTGATTATTGTAATTAGTTAGTTCTACTTACTGTTACTACTTACTCTTACTGTACTAGGAGTCTAGGACACTCAGTCACTGTGTTCATAGGCTACTAGCTCCTGCGTGCGGTCACTCACTGTCTGAGTGTACACACACCCACACTCCATTTCCTTCTGATCGCTGATTGATTATTGTAATTAGTTAGTTCTACTTACTGTTACTACTTACTCTTACTGTACTAGGAGTCTAGGACACTCAGTCACTGTGTTCATAGGCTACTAGCTCCTGCGTGCGTGCACTCACTGTCTGAGTGTACACACACCCACACTCCATTTCCTTCTGATCGCTGATTGATTATTGTAATTAGTTAGTTCTACTTACTGTTACTACTTACTCTTACTGTACTAGGAGTCTAGGACACTCAGTCACTGTGTTCATAGGCTACTAGCTCCTGCGTGCGTGCACTCACTGTCTGAGTGTACACACACCCACACTCCATTTCCTTCTGATCGCTGATTGATTATTGTAATTAGTTAGTTCTACTTACTGTTACTATTTACTCTTACTGTACTAGGAGTCTAGGACACTCAGTCACTGTGTTCATAGGCTACTAGCTCCTGCGTGCGTGCACTCACTGTCTGAGTGTACACACACCACCCACACTCTATTTCCTTCTGATCGCTGATTGATTATTGTAATTAGTTAGTTCTACTTACTGTTACTACTTACTCTTACTGTACTAGGAGTCTAGGACACTCAGTCACTGTGTTCATAGGCTACTAGCTCCTGCGTGCGTGCACTCACTGTCTGAGTGTACACACACCCACACTCCATTTCCTTCTGATCGCTGATTGATTATTGTAATTAGTTAGTTCTACTTACTGTTACTACTTACTCTTACTGTACTAGGAGTCTAGGACACTCAGTCACTGTGTTCATAGGCTACTAGCTCCTGCGTGCGTGCACTCACTGTCTGAGTGTACACACACCACCCACACTCCATTTCCTTCTGATCGCTGATTGATTATTGTAATTAGTTAGTTCTACTTACTGTTACTACTTACTCTTACTGTACTAGGAGTCTAGGACACTCAGTCACTGTGTTCATAGGCTACTAGCTCCTGCGTGCGTGCACTCACTGTCTGAGTGTACACACACCACCCACACTCTATTTCCTTCTGATCGCTGATTGATTATCGTAATTAGTTAGTTGTACTTACTGTTACTACTTACTCTTACTGTACTAGGAGTCTAGGACACTCAGTCACTGTGTTCATAGGCTACTAGCTCCTGCGTGCGTGCACTCACTGTCTGAGTGTACACACACCCACACTCCATTTCCTTCTGATCGCTGATTGATTATTGTAATTAGTTAGTTCTACTTACTGTTACTACTTACTCTTACTGTACTAGGAGTCTAGGACACTCAGTCACTGTGTTCATAGGCTACTAGCTCCTGCGTGCGTGCACTCACTGTCTGAGTGTACACACACTAAATTTACTTGTGATTACTACTGATTATTGTAACTGCTAGTTGTACTTCCTGACTGTTACTACTTACTTACTGTACTAGGGGACACTCACTCAGTCACCTCACCAACCAACCCACTCCATTAAAGTACCCCACTTTTCACCCGCCCTTTTACAAAACTTTTGTCTATACGCCCAAAACATTTAAGATGTCTGGAAGTGGCAGCCAGCGCGGTTTGGGCAAGGGGAAGGGCAGCAAGGGAATCAGGAGGAGAGGGAGCAGCATTGTGGCAAGCCGCGGCCGCGGGCGCGCCACCATGCACAGTTCCGCAGCAGCAGCAGCAGCGTCAGTGGCTAACATTCCTCCCATAGCCACTGGCCGTGGACGCCTTGGGCGCCGCCCAGCAGGAGCATCTGCAACTCACGCTGCAGAGACACAGCAGCAGCAGCGTGTAGCACCTGCTCCCATTTTCCTCCAGCCGGGTCGGAAACGTCCCATTGAGGAAAAGGATGCAGACACTGTGGTGCAACTCATGACGGAGGATGAGCAGCCCGCCATCAGCTCTGCATCCGAGGCCTCCACCCTCACCACCACCACCACCCCTGTTCGCAGCAGCCGCCCAGCAGGGTCTGGGGAGGAGGCCAGTTCACCGTCACTCGCCGACCTGTCATTCAGCAGTCTTTTGACCCCAGGCATCATGAGTAAATTGTCTGCTGTTGTTGGCGATCTTGAGGAGGAGATGCTGATGGGCACTTTGGGGGATGAGGGATTGGACAGCAAGACTGTGGCGACAGTCAAGCAGCCCATCCATGCATCAGGAGAGGAGTTTGGGGGGTCCTCATCCCAGCAGGACATGTTTCAGGAGGGGGAGGATGATGATGACCCGGTGACAGACAGAGACTGGGTGCCACCACCTCCAGGGGATGTCGTCCTCAGCAGCTCTGAGGAGGAGGAGGAGGATGCGCTTGTGGGCCTTGCAAGGAGGCGCATCATTGCAAGCATTGGCAGCGTCCCACAGCCTGCTGGTGTCTCAGGCTCAGCAGCAGCAGCATCAGCCAGTACCACCCCCAGCCGCACCCAAGCCCCTCCCCCAACCACCACAGGGAGACAGGCAGCAGCGCTTCCATGCCGTAGGGGGAAGTTTCTGTCACCAATCTGGCGGTTTTTCACCATGCCCACTGTGTACAGCAAGTACGCCACTTGCAACCACTGTCAGCGGAAGTTGAGCAGAGGTGCAGACCCCTTAAAGTTCAGCACCAGCTCGCTCATCAACCACCTTGCGGCTAAACATTTCCACCAGCATGAGGAGTTCCAGAGGCTGAAGGCATCTGCTGCTGGCAGTGGCACCACACCCATCACGGCACAGCCTTCAGCAGCAGCAGCAGCAACAGCAGCCACCCGCCCTCCTGCTCCTCCAGCAGCACCAGCAGGAGTGCGGAAACGCACTGCTCCTCCCCCCTCTGCAACTCCTGCCGCCGACACTGAGGCCTGTTCTGGCAGCCAGTCCTCAGTGGCCTCCTCTGCTGTGTCTGCTGATTCCCGTGTCAGCAAAAGGCCACGCCAGAGCCTTTTGAGCGAGTCCTTCCAGGGGGTGGTTAGGGCTCTGCCTCCCAGCAGCCGTCGCGTGCGGCAGCTGAACGGCTTGCTGGCACGGGCCATGTGCTCCCAACTCCTGCCGTACACGCTCGTGCAGGAGGGGAGCGACATTCGTGCGCTGCTTGCTTGCGCAGCCCCAGATTGGCAGCTCCCCAGCAGACACTTTTTCTCCCGCAAGGCCATTCCTGCACTGCACCGCTTTGTGATGGCCAATGTGGAGCGAGGGCTGGAGCACGCGGTTGGTGAAAGGGTCCACGTCACCATGGACTCCTGGAGCAGCCGCTTCGGGACAGGCCGCTACCTGTCCTTCACTGTCCACTGGGTCAGCTTGGTGGAAGGGGGTGAGGATGGGAGAGCAGCAGCGGGCACAGCAGCAGCAGCAACACAGTGGGTGGTGCCACCCCGCAGGCTCAGGGGAACTGCAGCAGGTTCCTCCGATCCTCTGCCATCCTCCGGCACACCTGGCCAAACCCCCCGCCTCAGCAGCAGCGTGAAGGCCCGCCACTGCCAAGCGCTGCTGCACTTGGTCAGCCTTGGGAAGACCAAGCTGACGGCAACCCATGTGTTGGCCAAACTCCAGGAGCAGGAGAGGATTTGGCTGACCCCCAGAGGCCTCAGAGTCGGAGAGGTGGTGGCCGACAATGGGGCCAATCTGGTTGCCGCAATAGACAGGGGAAACCTGACCCACATCCCCTGTCTTGCCCACGTGCTGAACCTGGTGGTGCAGAAGTTCCTGCGCACCTACCAGGGGATGGGCGAACTGCTGGAAACGGCAAGGAATGTTGTGCGTCACTTCCGGCGTTCGGCTGCAGCCTGTGCGAGCCTGGAAGACGTGCAAAAGGAGCTGGATCTGCCACGCCATCGGCTGATCCTTGACGTTCCGACTCGCTGGAACTCCACCCTGGCGATGTTGGAGCGTCTGGTTGAACAGAGGCGCGCTGTCAAACAGTACCTTGCCCTGGCCACTGTTTCCGCAGCTCTGAGAAGGGACAAGACCAGCAACTACCCGTCCATCGTCCCCGATGATGACTGGAGGCACATGCAGCAGGTGTGCTTAGTGCTGGCTCCCTTCCTGCAGGCCACAAACATGGTGAGCAGGGACCATGCTATGGTCTGCGAGTGGGTGCCCCTGGTTTCTCTGCTGAACAGGGCCCTCGATGCTTTGCTGGAACAGGGAGCGGCAGCCTTGGACCAGCAGGAGCGGCAACCAGCTGCGCAGTCCACCTCTGAGGGGGAGGAGGAGGAGGACTTGGTGGAGGTCCCTGACCTGGCTGCTGATGAGGGGGATCAGCACAGCGCAGCTGAGTTGGTGCGGGGGTGGAGAGAGGATGAGGCGGCAGAGGAGGAGGATGAGGACAGCACTGACGTCGATGTGCCAGCAGACGTGGCCCGCCTCTTCCCAATGGCAGCGCACATGCTGACGTGCCTGCGCAGGGACCCCAGGGTGATCCAGATGAAGCAGAGGGAGGACATCTGGATCAGCATGATGTTGGACCCACGCCTCAAGGGGAAGTTGAGCCAGTTCCTGCCGCCTGCAGGAGGAGACCCAGCGCAACAAATAAGGAGCTTGCAGCAGGCCCTTGTTGAGCGCTTGGAGGAAGCCTTCCCCCAGCCTTCCATCCCCACTGTCCAGCAGCCAGCACAGAGGCAGCAGCAGGTGCCTGCATCCAGCAGCAGCAAGCGCCCCACAGACCTGCTGTCTCTCAGCCACGAGCTCTACAGGACTGTAGAGGCTCCGGCAGCAGTGACTAGAGAGGAGATGCATGCAGCAGCATCCTCCTCCGGTCACAGCCAGCGCCTGACCCGCATGGTGGCTGACTACATGGGGTCGTACAGCGGGCTTGACAGCGATGCCCCTGTTGATCCCATGGAGTATTGGGTCAAGCGCATGGAGATCTGGAGCGAGCTGGCGCAGTACGCCCTGGAAGTGCTGTCCTGCCCCCCTTCCAGCGTGCTGTCCGAGCGCTGCTTCAGTGCAGCTGGTGGCGTGGTCACCGAGAAACGCTCACGTCTGTCTCACAAGTCTGTTGACAGACTGACGTTTCTCAAGATGAACCAGGCGTGGGTGGAAGGCGAGTTCCTGGCCCCTGTTGTCGGCGAGAGGGGGACATGAACTGGCTGCCGGAACCATCGTTAATGTGCCTTACCACCCTTTACCACCTCCTGGCTCCTGCTCACTAAGCCAGCCTGGTTCACTTTGACTATTACGTCGCCTGCAGCCACACATTTTACACCTACAGTGGGCTGCTGTGTACTGCCCTTCTGCTGTCTGTCTGTGTTTCCCACTGCCAGCGTACACAGAATTACCTTCTTCTGCTGCCACTCTGCCACCAGCTATTACGTCAAACAATAGCTATATTGGTTGCAAAACCAAAAACCAAACAAACCATTAAAAAAAAAAAAAAAAGGTTTAATTTTTCTGAGGTGCCCGGGTTGAAAACTGTGTTGTCCCAGTTGTGTATTGGACACAATGTGGGCTGCACGACCGCTGTCTGGGACCTCCTGTTGTGTTTATTTACAGCCCTGGTATCACCGCTAGGTACCAGGGCTATTATGTCACGCTGCCTACCTGCTGCCACACTCACACTGCTCCTCTATACCTCCTCCTGCTGCTGCTGCTGCTGCTGTCTGTCTGTGTTTCCCACTGCCAGGGTACACAGATGATTTACCTTCTGCTGCCACTCTGCCACCAGCTATTACGTCAAACAGTAGCTGCTCGCCTACTCCTCCATTCCTCCTCCTGCTGCTGCTGTCTGTCTGTGTTTCCCACTGCCAGGGTACACAGATGATTTACCTTCTGCTGCCACTCTGCCACCAGCTATTACGTCAAACAATAGCTATATTGGTTGCAAAACCAAAAACCAAACAAACCATTAAAAAAAAAAAAAAAAAGGTTTAATTTTTCTGAGGTGCCCGGGTTGAAAACTGTGTTGTCCCAGTTGTGTATTGGACACAATGTGGGCTGCACGACCGCTGTCTGGGACCTCCTGTTGTGTTTATTTACAGCCCTGGTATCACCGCTAGGTACCAGGGCTATTATGTCACGCTGCCTACCTGCTGCCACACTCACACTGCTCCTCCATACCTCCTCCTGCTGCTGCTGCTGCTGCTGTCTGTCTGTGTTTCCCACTGCCAGGGTACACAGATGATTTACCTTCTGCTGCCACTCTGCCACCAGCTATTACGTCAAACAGTAGCTGCTCGCCTACTCCTCCATTCCTCCTCCTGCTGCTGCTGTCTGTCTGTGTTTCCCACTGCCAGGGTACACAGATGATTTACCTTCTGCTGCCACTCTGCCACCAGCTATTACGTCAAACAATAGCTATATTGGTTGCAAAACCAAAAACCAAACAAACCATTAAAAAAAAAAAAAAAAGGTTTAATTTTTCTGAGGTGCCCGGGTTGAAAACTGTGTTGTCCCAGTTGTGTATTGGACACAATGTGGGCTGCACGACCGCTGTCTGGGACCTCCTGTTGTGTTTATTTACAGCCCTGGTATCACCGCTAGGTACCAGGGCTATTATGTCACGGCGAGCTGCCTGCCTCATTGACTGCCTGCTGCCACACACTCATCCTCCTCCTCCTGCTGCTGAATTTACCTCCTGCTGTCTTTGTGTTTCCACTGCCAGGGAGCACATACAATGGTGCTTCCAACATGCGTGCGCCCACCAGCTATTTGTTACGCTCAAAAATAGCTGCATTTCTTTAAAAAAAAATTGAAAAGAGAAATACGTGAAGAAGAAGAAGACGATATTGAAAAGGAAGGAGAAGATGAAGATGAAGAAGAAGAAGAAGATGAAGAAGAAGATGAAGAAGATGATGAAGAAGAAGATGAAAAAGAAGAAGAAGATGAAGAAGATGAAATAGAAGAAGATGAAGAAGAAGAAGAAGATGAAGAAGATGATGAAGAAGATGAAGAAGATGAAGAAGAAGATGAAGAAGAAGAAGAAGAAGAAGAAGAAGAAGAAGAAGAAGAAGAAGAAGAAGAAGAAGAAGAAGAAGAAGAAGAAGAAGAAGAAGAAGAAGAAGAAGAAGAAGAAGAAGAAGAAGAAGAATATACAGTAACACTACTGAACAAAATTAAGGACACAACTTCTCTTTCCACATTTTTTTTTAAAGGAACATCCCCACATAATCACTTGCTGTTGTTACTTGGAAAAAAAGAGGTTTCTTGCATCATTCACCCTCAAAAAAAGTGTTGGAAGGCTATTTAAGGCCAATTCGAATAGTCAGCTCGAATAGTTAGCTCGAATACCGACTCGAATAGTGAGCTCGAAGTCCGAGGTCGAATCGAATAGTAAAAATTATTCGACTCGAATATTCGACTGACCTCGAATAATTTACTATTCGAATTCGACCAAACTCGAATTTTAAAAAGGGGTATTTGAGCATCACTACACATGACCCTCTGAGCCATGGATGAAGGACACAGGGCAGTGAAAAGGCTAGGCCTCTCACCGACCAGTCAAGGTGTCCTTCATCCATGGCTCCAAGGGTCTTGTGCAAGTGGTTAGGAACAAGAACAAAGTGAGGAGCAAGAGGAACCGATGGCAGAGGTGCATGACTACAGGTGCAGTGCAACAGGCACAAGGTTGTGACCCAGGTAGTGTCTTTCGGGGACACCAGGCCCTAAAATTGAAGTGCTTCAAAAACCTAACCACTGGCACATGACCCTCTGAGCCATGGATGAAGGACACAGGGCAGTGAAAAGGCTAGGCCTCTCACCGACCAGTCAAGGTGTCCTTCATCCATGGCTCCAAGGGTCTTGTGCAAGTGGTTAGGAACAAGAACAAAGTGAGGAGCAAGAGGAACCGATGGCAGAGGTGCATGACTACAGGTGCAGTGCAACAGGCACAAGGTTGTGACCCAGGTAGTGTCTTTCGGGGACACCAGGCCCTAAAATTGAAGTGCTTCAAAAACCTAACCACTGGCACATGACCCTCTGAGCCATGGATGAAGGACACAGGTCAGTGAAAAGGCTAGGCCTCTCATCGACCAGTCAAGGTGTCCTTCATCCATGGCTCCAAGGGTCTTGTGCAAGTGGTTAGGATCAACAAAGTAAGGAACAAGAGGAATCAAAGGCACAGGTGCAGGACTACAGGTGCTGTGCAACAGGCACAAGGTTGTGACCCAGGTAGTGTCTTTCGGGGACACCAGGCCCTAAATTATTAGTGCTTCTAAAACCTAACGACTGGCACAGGACCCTCTGAGCCATGGATGAAGGACACAGGTCAGTGAAAAGGCTAGGCCTCTCACCGACCAGTGAAGGTGTCCTTCACCCATGGCTCCAAGGGTCTTGTGCAAGTGATTAGGATCAACAAAGTAAGGAACAAGAGGAATCAAAGGCACAGGTGCAGGACTACAGGTGCAGTGCAACAGGCACAAGGTTGTGACCCAGGTAGTGTCTTTCGGGGACACCAGGCCCTAAAGTTCAAGTCCAGCAAAACCAAAAGTTAAAAAGCCCTGTGATGGTATCCTTCCTCCGAGGATCGGAGGTATTCAGAGGAGCATGTCCAGGAACAATTTGACTTTTTTTTTCAAATTGTATCGGCACCACTACTAGAAAAGGTGGGAGTTGCTGCCTGGAAATCTGGACTCTCTTGGGTGCTGGTCGTGGATGAGCTGGACCCTGACAGCGGTGGCCCATATTGACTGCCTCTGTAGCCGGTGTACATCTGTGATGATTGCCAGGTGGGCACCGCTGTTGGTTGTGGGGGTCTAAAAATTGGTGGTTGCAATAATGGCGTGTCCATGTGCTGTTTAATCACCTCCAGCAAATTGGAATGGCACGCCATCAGGTTTTGTGAAGGCACCTTTTCTAGATATGGTATTAGAGACATCACAGTGTGAAAACACGGGTGTGCCTGCAATTTCAGTAGTTCCTTGCTTTGTTGATGCATTTGCTGCATCATGTTCTGCAGCTGGCCCACCGACTGATGATGCTGCGCACGCAGTTGGTCGATTTCTCCTCTGTGCATCTCATGCATCATTTTAAGCTCGTCCCTGTAGTGCCCATGTACAGCGTCGAGCTCACATTGCAGTGTAGTGATGTGGGACTTGTACTGCTCCATGATATGGCCCCTGTCCTCATCTTGCAACTGCCGGGTTATGAGAGTTTGGTGGCTCTGAAGAATCCCGAGAAGTCCGGAGACAGCCCCGGACATCTCGGACTCTGTCTCTCTCCTTGTTGGGGGGAGGGTACCTCGACGCCTCACTGGTGTGGTGGTCCTCACTGGTGGTGTGGCAGCATCTTCCCGTCCTCTGGCCTGTGTCGGGGTTGCCCTGCGCGCTGGTTGTGCTGCAGTCTCTCGGTGCTCCTCACTTTGTTCTTGTTCCCCTGGAGCTTCCATAGCGGTCGATTGTGGAGGTTCAGCTTCTTCCACACTCGGTCCTGCAACCTCAACATCCAAGCTCTCTTCTGCCAAGTCATCATCAAAGGACGGAGTTGTGATTAAGGACTCCCTTCTCCTACTCCTCGCCTCGGGGCAATAGGTTACATCGGCGACGTCATCATCCACCAAGCTCTCCTCACTGCTGAACCGTGCCTCCTGGGTCGGTTCCTCTTGCTCCAAATTGTCTTCAGTCCTGTAGATAAAAAAAATATTTATTGGTGTGCCAAACAGCATGTGGCGTCAATTCACAGAGCTAGCAAACACTAGCAATCACTTTATCACCCGTTTCTACCCAACATTTGATAAAGCTTGTGAGAAAAGTTCGCTAGCCATGGGAATTGAGGCCATAGCAATACATGGCCGAAGTCATGGTAAATGAGCTCTCAGTTCCTGCCCACAGTAGTGGTACTTACAGTCTAGGTTCCAGGCTTGCATTGATGAAAGACAATTGCTTGGCAAATTGGTAGTCTTTTTGTCGCCTTCCCCCGCCACTGCCACTTCGTTCGGCAAGTTTTTTCTTCCGTAGCCATTTCACATATGCATCCCGTATATTGCGCCACCTTGTCTTGTACCTTTCTCCTGTAACGACATGAAAAATTGATTTCGATTATTTCTCTTGTAGGTACATCGCAACTGGACAAACATATACATCGCTACATGTCACATTTCGTATTGGGAAGAGCACGGTGGCAGGCATCGTCGTGAGGACTTTGAGGATCCTTTGGACGCGACTGAGGGCCAGATACATGCCTGTGCCGGACACCACGAAATGGGAGGAGATCGCCCAGGGCTTCTGGACCGAGTGCAAGTTTCCTAATTGTGTTGGCGCACTGGATGGGAAACACATCCGGATTCAGAAACCCGTGGGGAGTGGCAGCCATTATTTCAACTATAAAAAATACTTCAGCATCGTTCTAATGGCAGTGGCAGATGCGGACTACAAGTTTGTGTACGTGGACGTGGGGTCGTACGGTAGTTCCAATGACTCTGGAATTTTCCAGCGTACGACCCTTTGCCGGCTGATGGAGGAAGGCAGACTGCGTCTCCCCCGTGACAGACCCTGGCCTGGGACAAGGGCACCGGCCTACCCCTATGTGTTTGTGGGGGACGAGGCCTTCGCCCTGTCCGACCATGTAATGCGTCCGTACCCAGACAGGGGACTTGATGCCAGCCAGCTACACTTCAATGCTCGGTTGAGCCGTGCAAGGAGAATGGTGGAGTGCACATTTGGGATCCTGGTGTCAAAGTGGAGGGTGTTCCACACGCCCATGCTGCTGAAACCGGGCAACGCAGTTGTCGTGGTGAAGGCAGCATGCATCCTCCACAACTTTGTGCGGCAGGAGGAAAGAGAGACTCCGGAACCCCCGAATGTGCTTCCACTAATGCCCCTGCGGAGGTATGCAACCAGGCCAAGGGTAGTGTCACTGCGGAACAGGGACCAACTGAGACTTTATTTTACCACACCACCAGGACGAGGGTGAATGTTTGGTTTTTAATATGTTTTGTTGAAATGTGTTTATTTTGGAGTTTCAAGTTTGAGTGATTTTAAATGTATTAATTTTTTACAATAAATTGATGTATAATTGGTCATTGTGTATGTTTTATGTGCACAGGTGGGGTACATCGCAGGTGGGTGGGATACATCACAGGTGGGTGGGATACAGCACAGGTGGGTGGGATACAGCACAGGTGGGTGGGATACAGCACAGGTGGGTGGGATACAGCACAGGTGGGGTACAGGTGGGTGGGATACATCACAGGTGGGATACATCACAGGTGGGGTAGAGGTGGGTGGGATACAGCACAGGTGGGTGGGATACAGCACAGGTGGGTGGGATACAGCACAGGTGGGTGGGATACAGCACAGGTGGGGTACAGGTGGGTGGTATACATCACAGGTGGGATACATCACAGGTGGGGTAGAGGTGGGTGGGATACAGCACAGGTGGGTGGGATACATCACAGGTGGGTGGGATACAGCACAGGTGGGTGGGATACAGCACAGGTGGGTGGGATACAGCACAGGTGGGATACATCACAGGTGGGATACATCACAGGTGGGGTACAGGTGGGTGGGATACATCACAGGTGGGGTAGAGGTGGGTGGGATACATCACAGGTGGGGTACTGGTGGGTGGGATACATCACAGGTGGGATACATCACAGGTGGGGTACAGGTGGGTGTGATACATCACAGGTGGGTGGGATACATCACAGGTGGGGTACAGGTGGGTGGGGTACAGGTGGGTGGGGAACAGGTGGGTGGGCCACGGGTGGGTGGGCAACACGTGGGTGACACAAATCCATAGCAAAAGTTGAATACATCACAAGCTTAAACCACAAGCCCCCCCAAAAAAACTTCTAGTCAACATACCCTCTGTGCCTTGCTGTCTCTTGCTCAAGTTCTCAAAGTCCTCCACATACAGCTTGGCAATTTTTTTCCACAGGCCTCTGCATTTTTTGATGTTGCTGTGGTCCGCATCCCCCTTGTCCCACAGGGCTGGTACCTGCTGCACCTGTAGGATGAGGTCTTCTGATGTGTAGGGCCTCACCCCCTCGCTATCAGACAGATCCTGCTCCATATTGCTGCCAAAGAGCTCCAGCATGAAGTCACTGCTGCTCCACTCTGTGAACGCTGGTGCCATGTGGTCCCCATCCAAAATGGCCACCATACCATAGAGTCTGCATAGGAAGTGTGGTACAACATCCGGTTTTTATAGCCAGTGTGTTGTGCGCTCTCCGGTTCTCATTGGTTTCCATTGGCCGGATGCAACATTCCGGCTCCGGTCCGGATACGTCAGCCGGACCAGCCGGACCAAAAAATAGCGCATGTTGGAACGGACGCCGGAGTCCGGATCCGGTCCGGCTCCGGTCCGGACGCATGTGAACGGTCGCATAGACTTTCATTGCTATGCCGTGCGTCCGTTTCGTCCGGTCCGCATGCGGTCCGGCTCCGGCACGGCTCCGGCACGGCGATTCCGGATAGCAGCCGCTAATGTGAACCGGGCCTAACAGAGCTGTGTACTCGGCCAGATCACACGCTGTAGATAGTGTTGGGCGAACAGTGTTCGCCACTGTTCGGGTTCTGCAGAACATCACCCTGTTCGGGTGATGTTCGAGTTCGGCCGAACACCTGACGGTGCTCGGCCAAACCGTTCGGCCATATGGCCGAACTAAGAGCGCATGGCCGAACGTTCCCCGAACGTTCGGCTAGCGCTGTGATTGGCCGAACGGGTCACGTGGTTCGGACCCGAACGCGCTCTGATTGGCCGAACTGTCACGTGGTTCGGGTAAATAAATACCCGAACCACGTCATATCTCCGCCATTTGTCTGTGGGTTTAGCTTTGGGTAGGCAGGCAGGGTAGTTCGCGCTCCAGCCACGCTAGCCAGGGTCCCCCCCAGTCATTGTGTGTCACTGCTGGGAACAGTAGTACACCGCTCGTTCAGCCACACTATATAGCATTCTGTGTACTGTTCTGTGTCTGCTGGGAACAGTGGTACACCGCTCGTTCAGCCACACTATATAGCATTCTGTGTACTGTTCTGTGTCTGCTGGGAACAGTAGTACACCGCTCGTTCAGCCACACTATATAGCATTCTGTGTACTGTTCTGTGTCTGCTGGGAACAGTGGTACACCGCTCGTTCAGCCACACTATATAGCATTCTGTGTACTGTTCTGTGTCTGCTGGGAACAGTAGTACACCGCTCGTTCAGCCACACTATATAGCATTCTGTGTACTGTTCTGTGTCTGCTGGGAATAGTGGTACACCGCTCGTTCAGCCACACTATATAGCATTCTGTGTACTGTTCTGTGTCTGCTGGGAACAGTAGTACACCGCTCGTTCAGCCACACTATATAGCATTCTGTGTACTGTTCTGTGTCTGCTGGGAACAGTAGTACACCGCTCGTTCAGCCACACTATATAGCATTCTGTGTACTGTTCTGTGTCTGCTGGGAACAGTAGTACACCGCTCGTTCAGCCACACTATATAGCATTCTGTGTACTGTTCTGTGTCTGCTGGGAACAGTAGTACACCGCTCGTTCAGCCACACTATATAGCATTCTGTGTACTGTTCTGTGTCTGCTGGGAACAGTAGTACACCGCTCGTTCAGCCACACTATATAGCATTCTGTGTACTGTTCTGTGTCTGCTGGGAACAGTAGTACACCGCTCGTTCAGCCACACTATATAGCATTCTGTGTACTGTTCTGTGTCTGCTGGGAATAGTGGTACACCGCTCGTTCAGCCACACTATATAGCATTCTGTGTACTGTTCTGTGTCTGCTGGGAACAGTAGTACACCGCTCGTTCAGCCACACTATATAGCATTCTGTGTACTGTTCTGTGTCTGCTGGGAATAGTGGTACACCGCTCGTTCAGCCACACTATATAGCATTCTGTGTACTGTTCTGTGTCTGCTGGGAATAGTGGTACACCGCTCACCCGTCACTGTATAGCATTGTGCTCTGTGTCGCTGCTGGGAATAGTGGTACACCGCTCACCCGTCACTGTATAGCATTGTGCTCTGTGTCGCTGCTGGGAATAGTGGTACTGTATAGCATTTCTGTACTGCCACCAGTGGTGCTCAGCAGAGCTCGAATATTCGAG
Organism: Hyperolius riggenbachi; assembly: GCF_040937935.1. NCBI lineage: Eukaryota > Metazoa > Chordata > Amphibia > Anura > Hyperoliidae > Hyperolius > Hyperolius riggenbachi. The sequence continues at coordinate 239,037,356 of NC_090655.1, forward strand.
TAGCTCGAATATTCGAGCTCTTTTTCAGCTATTCGAGCTCGGTATTCGAGCTCCGAATAGCTGGAGCTATTCGAATGGGCTATCCGAGTACACTCGAATAGCCCATTCACTATTCGAGCTATTCGAGCAACCCGGCGCTATTCGAGCTCGGTACCGAGCTCGAATAGCGTCATAGCCCAGATTGATGTCCTTAGAGCCAATCAGAGGGCTCCCAGGCCCTCTGACGGCAGCCAATCACAGAGGGGGACCCTGGCCAGCCCCTACCCTATAAATAGCGGCCGCCATGTTCCGTTTCTCCATGCTTGCCTGAGACTTGTACAGAGAGAGAGTTGCTCCTTTGTGCTTTGGCTTAGCAAGTGCTCTATTGTGATCATTTACCTAGCGTTTTTGCTCACCTACACCTGCCATATACACCTATATTGTTGTTAGTTAGATAGACATTGTATTTTAGTTAGTAGCTTGTGTGTTACATTAGAGACAGGCAGCTGCTGCAAGCTTACAGGTTTAGGCCTCAGGGGGGCCTTGCCTCTGTGGGCAGCTGTCCTCTGTTTATTTCTCTCATCTATACCAGTATTTCTGCTGTCCTTTACTAATAGTATTGTAGTTATACTGTACTAGGAGTAGGACACTCACTGACTGTCACTGTTTATAGGCTACTAGCTAGCTCCTGCGTGTGTGCACTCACTCACTGTCTGTGTGTACACACACTCTATTTCCTTCTGATTACTGATAGATTATTGTTAGTTAGTTGTACTTACTTACTACTTACTCTTACTGTACCCGTAGGGACACTCACTGTCACTGTTCATATAGGCTACTAGCTCCTGCGTGTGCGCACTGCACTCACTGTCTGAGTGTACACACACAACACACACTCTATTTCCTTCTGATCGCTGATTGATTATCGTAATTAGTTAGTTCTACTTACTGTTACTACTTACTCTTACTGTACTAGGAGTCTAGGACACTCAGTCACTGTCCATAGGCTACTAGCTCCTGCGTGCGTGCACTCACTGTCTGAGTGTACACACACCCACACTCCATTTCCTTCTGATCGCTGATTGATTATCGTAATTAGTTAGTTCTACTTACTGTTACTACTTACTCTTACTGTACTAGGAGTCTAGGACACTCAGTCACTGTCCATAGGCTACTAGCTCCTGCGTGCGGTCACTCACTGTCTGAGTGTACACACACCACCCACACTCCATTTCCTTCTGATCGCTGATTGATTATTGTAATTAGTTAGTTCTACTTACTGTTACTACTTACTCTTACTGTACTAGGAGTCTAGGACACTCAGTCACTGTCCATAGGCTACTAGCTCCTGCGTGCGGTCACTCACTGTCTGAGTGTACACACACCACCCACACTCCATTTCCTTCTGATCGCTGATTGATTATTGTAATTAGTTAGTTCTACTTACTGTTACTACTTACTCTTACTGTACTAGGAGTCTAGGACACTCAGTCACTGTGTTCATAGGCTACTAGCTCCTGCGTGCGGTCACTCACTGTCTGAGTGTACACACACCCACACTCCATTTCCTTCTGATCGCTGATTGATTATTGTAATTAGTTAGTTCTACTTACTGTTACTACTTACTCTTACTGTACTAGGAGTCTAGGACACTCAGTCACTGTGTTCATAGGCTACTAGCTCCTGCGTGCGTGCACTCACTGTCTGAGTGTACACACACCCACACTCCATTTCCTTCTGATCGCTGATTGATTATTGTAATTAGTTAGTTCTACTTACTGTTACTACTTACTCTTACTGTACTAGGAGTCTAGGACACTCAGTCACTGTGTTCATAGGCTACTAGCTCCTGCGTGCGTGCACTCACTGTCTGAGTGTACACACACCCACACTCCATTTCCTTCTGATCGCTGATTGATTATTGTAATTAGTTAGTTCTACTTACTGTTACTATTTACTCTTACTGTACTAGGAGTCTAGGACACTCAGTCACTGTGTTCATAGGCTACTAGCTCCTGCGTGCGTGCACTCACTGTCTGAGTGTACACACACCACCCACACTCTATTTCCTTCTGATCGCTGATTGATTATTGTAATTAGTTAGTTCTACTTACTGTTACTACTTACTCTTACTGTACTAGGAGTCTAGGACACTCAGTCACTGTGTTCATAGGCTACTAGCTCCTGCGTGCGTGCACTCACTGTCTGAGTGTACACACACCCACACTCCATTTCCTTCTGATCGCTGATTGATTATTGTAATTAGTTAGTTCTACTTACTGTTACTACTTACTCTTACTGTACTAGGAGTCTAGGACACTCAGTCACTGTGTTCATAGGCTACTAGCTCCTGCGTGCGTGCACTCACTGTCTGAGTGTACACACACCACCCACACTCCATTTCCTTCTGATCGCTGATTGATTATTGTAATTAGTTAGTTCTACTTACTGTTACTACTTACTCTTACTGTACTAGGAGTCTAGGACACTCAGTCACTGTGTTCATAGGCTACTAGCTCCTGCGTGCGTGCACTCACTGTCTGAGTGTACACACACCACCCACACTCTATTTCCTTCTGATCGCTGATTGATTATCGTAATTAGTTAGTTGTACTTACTGTTACTACTTACTCTTACTGTACTAGGAGTCTAGGACACTCAGTCACTGTGTTCATAGGCTACTAGCTCCTGCGTGCGTGCACTCACTGTCTGAGTGTACACACACCCACACTCCATTTCCTTCTGATCGCTGATTGATTATTGTAATTAGTTAGTTCTACTTACTGTTACTACTTACTCTTACTGTACTAGGAGTCTAGGACACTCAGTCACTGTGTTCATAGGCTACTAGCTCCTGCGTGCGTGCACTCACTGTCTGAGTGTACACACACTAAATTTACTTGTGATTACTACTGATTATTGTAACTGCTAGTTGTACTTCCTGACTGTTACTACTTACTTACTGTACTAGGGGACACTCACTCAGTCACCTCACCAACCAACCCACTCCATTAAAGTACCCCACTTTTCACCCGCCCTTTTACAAAACTTTTGTCTATACGCCCAAAACATTTAAGATGTCTGGAAGTGGCAGCCAGCGCGGTTTGGGCAAGGGGAAGGGCAGCAAGGGAATCAGGAGGAGAGGGAGCAGCATTGTGGCAAGCCGCGGCCGCGGGCGCGCCACCATGCACAGTTCCGCAGCAGCAGCAGCAGCGTCAGTGGCTAACATTCCTCCCATAGCCACTGGCCGTGGACGCCTTGGGCGCCGCCCAGCAGGAGCATCTGCAACTCACGCTGCAGAGACACAGCAGCAGCAGCGTGTAGCACCTGCTCCCATTTTCCTCCAGCCGGGTCGGAAACGTCCCATTGAGGAAAAGGATGCAGACACTGTGGTGCAACTCATGACGGAGGATGAGCAGCCCGCCATCAGCTCTGCATCCGAGGCCTCCACCCTCACCACCACCACCACCCCTGTTCGCAGCAGCCGCCCAGCAGGGTCTGGGGAGGAGGCCAGTTCACCGTCACTCGCCGACCTGTCATTCAGCAGTCTTTTGACCCCAGGCATCATGAGTAAATTGTCTGCTGTTGTTGGCGATCTTGAGGAGGAGATGCTGATGGGCACTTTGGGGGATGAGGGATTGGACAGCAAGACTGTGGCGACAGTCAAGCAGCCCATCCATGCATCAGGAGAGGAGTTTGGGGGGTCCTCATCCCAGCAGGACATGTTTCAGGAGGGGGAGGATGATGATGACCCGGTGACAGACAGAGACTGGGTGCCACCACCTCCAGGGGATGTCGTCCTCAGCAGCTCTGAGGAGGAGGAGGAGGATGCGCTTGTGGGCCTTGCAAGGAGGCGCATCATTGCAAGCATTGGCAGCGTCCCACAGCCTGCTGGTGTCTCAGGCTCAGCAGCAGCAGCATCAGCCAGTACCACCCCCAGCCGCACCCAAGCCCCTCCCCCAACCACCACAGGGAGACAGGCAGCAGCGCTTCCATGCCGTAGGGGGAAGTTTCTGTCACCAATCTGGCGGTTTTTCACCATGCCCACTGTGTACAGCAAGTACGCCACTTGCAACCACTGTCAGCGGAAGTTGAGCAGAGGTGCAGACCCCTTAAAGTTCAGCACCAGCTCGCTCATCAACCACCTTGCGGCTAAACATTTCCACCAGCATGAGGAGTTCCAGAGGCTGAAGGCATCTGCTGCTGGCAGTGGCACCACACCCATCACGGCACAGCCTTCAGCAGCAGCAGCAGCAACAGCAGCCACCCGCCCTCCTGCTCCTCCAGCAGCACCAGCAGGAGTGCGGAAACGCACTGCTCCTCCCCCCTCTGCAACTCCTGCCGCCGACACTGAGGCCTGTTCTGGCAGCCAGTCCTCAGTGGCCTCCTCTGCTGTGTCTGCTGATTCCCGTGTCAGCAAAAGGCCACGCCAGAGCCTTTTGAGCGAGTCCTTCCAGGGGGTGGTTAGGGCTCTGCCTCCCAGCAGCCGTCGCGTGCGGCAGCTGAACGGCTTGCTGGCACGGGCCATGTGCTCCCAACTCCTGCCGTACACGCTCGTGCAGGAGGGGAGCGACATTCGTGCGCTGCTTGCTTGCGCAGCCCCAGATTGGCAGCTCCCCAGCAGACACTTTTTCTCCCGCAAGGCCATTCCTGCACTGCACCGCTTTGTGATGGCCAATGTGGAGCGAGGGCTGGAGCACGCGGTTGGTGAAAGGGTCCACGTCACCATGGACTCCTGGAGCAGCCGCTTCGGGACAGGCCGCTACCTGTCCTTCACTGTCCACTGGGTCAGCTTGGTGGAAGGGGGTGAGGATGGGAGAGCAGCAGCGGGCACAGCAGCAGCAGCAACACAGTGGGTGGTGCCACCCCGCAGGCTCAGGGGAACTGCAGCAGGTTCCTCCGATCCTCTGCCATCCTCCGGCACACCTGGCCAAACCCCCCGCCTCAGCAGCAGCGTGAAGGCCCGCCACTGCCAAGCGCTGCTGCACTTGGTCAGCCTTGGGAAGACCAAGCTGACGGCAACCCATGTGTTGGCCAAACTCCAGGAGCAGGAGAGGATTTGGCTGACCCCCAGAGGCCTCAGAGTCGGAGAGGTGGTGGCCGACAATGGGGCCAATCTGGTTGCCGCAATAGACAGGGGAAACCTGACCCACATCCCCTGTCTTGCCCACGTGCTGAACCTGGTGGTGCAGAAGTTCCTGCGCACCTACCAGGGGATGGGCGAACTGCTGGAAACGGCAAGGAATGTTGTGCGTCACTTCCGGCGTTCGGCTGCAGCCTGTGCGAGCCTGGAAGACGTGCAAAAGGAGCTGGATCTGCCACGCCATCGGCTGATCCTTGACGTTCCGACTCGCTGGAACTCCACCCTGGCGATGTTGGAGCGTCTGGTTGAACAGAGGCGCGCTGTCAAACAGTACCTTGCCCTGGCCACTGTTTCCGCAGCTCTGAGAAGGGACAAGACCAGCAACTACCCGTCCATCGTCCCCGATGATGACTGGAGGCACATGCAGCAGGTGTGCTTAGTGCTGGCTCCCTTCCTGCAGGCCACAAACATGGTGAGCAGGGACCATGCTATGGTCTGCGAGTGGGTGCCCCTGGTTTCTCTGCTGAACAGGGCCCTCGATGCTTTGCTGGAACAGGGAGCGGCAGCCTTGGACCAGCAGGAGCGGCAACCAGCTGCGCAGTCCACCTCTGAGGGGGAGGAGGAGGAGGACTTGGTGGAGGTCCCTGACCTGGCTGCTGATGAGGGGGATCAGCACAGCGCAGCTGAGTTGGTGCGGGGGTGGAGAGAGGATGAGGCGGCAGAGGAGGAGGATGAGGACAGCACTGACGTCGATGTGCCAGCAGACGTGGCCCGCCTCTTCCCAATGGCAGCGCACATGCTGACGTGCCTGCGCAGGGACCCCAGGGTGATCCAGATGAAGCAGAGGGAGGACATCTGGATCAGCATGATGTTGGACCCACGCCTCAAGGGGAAGTTGAGCCAGTTCCTGCCGCCTGCAGGAGGAGACCCAGCGCAACAAATAAGGAGCTTGCAGCAGGCCCTTGTTGAGCGCTTGGAGGAAGCCTTCCCCCAGCCTTCCATCCCCACTGTCCAGCAGCCAGCACAGAGGCAGCAGCAGGTGCCTGCATCCAGCAGCAGCAAGCGCCCCACAGACCTGCTGTCTCTCAGCCACGAGCTCTACAGGACTGTAGAGGCTCCGGCAGCAGTGACTAGAGAGGAGATGCATGCAGCAGCATCCTCCTCCGGTCACAGCCAGCGCCTGACCCGCATGGTGGCTGACTACATGGGGTCGTACAGCGGGCTTGACAGCGATGCCCCTGTTGATCCCATGGAGTATTGGGTCAAGCGCATGGAGATCTGGAGCGAGCTGGCGCAGTACGCCCTGGAAGTGCTGTCCTGCCCCCCTTCCAGCGTGCTGTCCGAGCGCTGCTTCAGTGCAGCTGGTGGCGTGGTCACCGAGAAACGCTCACGTCTGTCTCACAAGTCTGTTGACAGACTGACGTTTCTCAAGATGAACCAGGCGTGGGTGGAAGGCGAGTTCCTGGCCCCTGTTGTCGGCGAGAGGGGGACATGAACTGGCTGCCGGAACCATCGTTAATGTGCCTTACCACCCTTTACCACCTCCTGGCTCCTGCTCACTAAGCCAGCCTGGTTCACTTTGACTATTACGTCGCCTGCAGCCACACATTTTACACCTACAGTGGGCTGCTGTGTACTGCCCTTCTGCTGTCTGTCTGTGTTTCCCACTGCCAGCGTACACAGAATTACCTTCTTCTGCTGCCACTCTGCCACCAGCTATTACGTCAAACAATAGCTATATTGGTTGCAAAACCAAAAACCAAACAAACCATTAAAAAAAAAAAAAAAAGGTTTAATTTTTCTGAGGTGCCCGGGTTGAAAACTGTGTTGTCCCAGTTGTGTATTGGACACAATGTGGGCTGCACGACCGCTGTCTGGGACCTCCTGTTGTGTTTATTTACAGCCCTGGTATCACCGCTAGGTACCAGGGCTATTATGTCACGCTGCCTACCTGCTGCCACACTCACACTGCTCCTCCATACCTCCTCCTGCTGCTGCTGCTGCTGCTGTCTGTCTGTGTTTCCCACTGCCAGGGTACACAGATGATTTACCTTCTGCTGCCACTCTGCCACCAGCTATTACGTCAAACAGTAGCTGCTCGCCTACTCCTCCATTCCTCCTCCTGCTGCTGCTGTCTGTCTGTGTTTCCCACTGCCAGGGTACACAGATGATTTACCTTCTGCTGCCACTCTGCCACCAGCTATTACGTCAAACAATAGCTATATTGGTTGCAAAACCAAAAACCAAACAAACCATTAAAAAAAAAAAAAAAAAGGTTTAATTTTTCTGAGGTGCCCGGGTTGAAAACTGTGTTGTCCCAGTTGTGTATTGGACACAATGTGGGCTGCACGACCGCTGTCTGGGACCTCCTGTTGTGTTTATTTACAGCCCTGGTATCACCGCTAGGTACCAGGGCTATTATGTCACGCTGCCTACCTGCTGCCACACTCACACTGCTCCTCCATACCTCCTCCTGCTGCTGCTGCTGCTGCTGTCTGTCTGTGTTTCCCACTGCCAGGGTACACAGATGATTTACCTTCTGCTGCCACTCTGCCACCAGCTATTACGTCAAACAGTAGCTGCTCGCCTACTCCTCCATTCCTCCTCCTGCTGCTGCTGTCTGTCTGTGTTTCCCACTGCCAGGGTACACAGATGATTTACCTTCTGCTGCCACTCTGCCACCAGCTATTACGTCAAACAATAGCTATATTGGTTGCAAAACCAAAAACCAAACAAACCATTAAAAAAAAAAAAAAAAGGTTTAATTTTTCTGAGGTGCCCGGGTTGAAAACTGTGTTGTCCCAGTTGTGTATTGGACACAATGTGGGCTGCACGACCGCTGTCTGGGACCTCCTGTTGTGTTTATTTACAGCCCTGGTATCACCGCTAGGTACCAGGGCTATTATGTCACGGCGAGCTGCCTGCCTCATTGACTGCCTGCTGCCACACACTCATCCTCCTCCTCCTGCTGCTGAATTTACCTCCTGCTGTCTTTGTGTTTCCACTGCCAGGGAGCACATACAATGGTGCTTCCAACATGCGTGCGCCCACCAGCTATTTGTTACGCTCAAAAATAGCTGCATTTCTTTAAAAAAAAATTGAAAAGAGAAATACGTGAAGAAGAAGAAGACGATATTGAAAAGGAAGGAGAAGATGAAGATGAAGAAGAAGAAGAAGATGAAGAAGAAGATGAAGAAGATGATGAAGAAGAAGATGAAAAAGAAGAAGAAGATGAAGAAGATGAAATAGAAGAAGATGAAGAAGAAGAAGAAGATGAAGAAGATGATGAAGAAGATGAAGAAGATGAAGATGAAGAAGAAGAAGAAGAAGAAGAAGAAGAAGAAGAAGAAGAAGAAGAAGAAGAAGAAGAAGAAGAAGAAGAAGAAGAAGAAGAAGAAGAAGAAGAAGAAGAAGAATATACAGTAACACTACTGAACAAAATTAAGGACACAACTTCTCTTTCCACATTTTTTTTTAAAGGAACATCCCCACATAATCACTTGCTGTTGTTACTTGGAAAAAAAGAGGTTTCTTGCATCATTCACCCTCAAAAAAAGTGTTGGAAGGCTATTTAAGGCCAATTCGAATAGTCAGCTCGAATAGTTAGCTCGAATACCGACTCGAATAGTGAGCTCGAAGTCCGAGGTCGAATCGAATAGTAAAAATTATTCGACTCGAATATTCGACTGACCTCGAATAATTTACTATTCGAATTCGACCAAACTCGAATTTTAAAAAGGGGTATTTGAGCATCACTAACTGCCACTGTACTGCTGCCAGTCAGCGTGTACTGTAAGGATAAGTGAAATGAGGAAGAAATCCGGTGAAAGAGGGAGGGGCAAGGGAAGAGGTGTTTCCCCTGACGGTTCACGTACAGGCCACAGGGGAGCACCCAAGAAAACCCACTCAATACCGCCCATGTTGTCCAGGACAACAACCCTCACAAATCCAAAAGAACAGGACCAGATAATTACTTGGATGACCTCTCAAGCGTCCAGCAGTGGGTTAAGCAGCACCAGCACATCACGCACGAGGTCCGAGTCCTCAGCCAGTTACAAGGAGCCAGTGGGCACAAAGCTGACACAACCGGCAGCGACACCACGCACACAACTGCCAGATAACCAGTCCGATGAATTACCTCAGGACACAATGGGGTATTCGCAGGAGCTATTCCCAGCCCAACAAACTTCCACCTTTCAAAGGTCAATGGAGGAACAGCCAGAAATGTTGTGCCTGGATTCACAACCGTTAACTGTGGGAAATGCACCGCGCACTGAAATACAAGGCGAGTCCGAAGAGGACTCGGAAACCCAAATCCCAGAGCAATTTGGGCAGGAGGGGTTGCAATTGCAGGAGGTCGGCCGACAAGATCTGGAAGACGACGTTGGAGTGTGCTGCGCAGAGGTTGTTGTGGGGAGCTCTACTCCACGGCGGTGGCCCACAATGACATATGACGAGTTTGAGGAGATGGAAGAGGAGGGTATGGACAATGTGGACAGAGACCCAGATTTTGTTTGTGAACGAGAACATCGCCGTCGTAGCAGCAGCACAGATGAGTCTGTTGAAGAACACACTGCTGCACGAGTTCGCCTTGTGCCACAAGGTAGGCGGCGCGCAATTTCAGGCACCACAAGCGTGGAAGTTCAAGTGAGAGGCAAAAGAGGAGCAAACAGAAATCGCCAGCAAGGAGGCAGGTGCTCCAAAGTCTGGGCTTTCTTTGAAGACTGCACTGAGGATGTTACCATGGCGATTTGCAAGGTGTGCAAGACCCGCCTGAGCAGGGGGAAAAATATTAACAACCTCTCCACCACCAGCATGAGCCGTCACATGCTATCCAAACATCCCACTCTTTGGGCAAACGCGTCACGACAGGGTACCAGCAACAACACTGCCTCCCTTGGGTTCACCAGACTCACCACCAGACCCGCCTCAGCAGCAGCAGTAGCCCAGCCATTGCGTGGTTCACAACATTCACAAACATCAGACGACGCTGACACTGTCACTTTCCGGAGTAGTGCTCTTGAGGTCTCCCAGTGTTCATCAAACACAACAACCAACAGCCCTTCCGTGTGCAGCGCTACGGTTCAGTTGTCTGTGTCGGAGATGTTTGAGCGCAAGAGGAAATTGCCAGCAAATGACCCCCGGGCCGTGGCAGTAACAGCCAGCATAGCCAAGCTTCTGGCCTGCGAAATGCTGCCATATCGATTGGTGGAGACAAACAGCTTCAAGGGCATGATGTCAGTGGCCATCCCACGTTACGTGGTTCCCAGCCGCTACCACTTTGCACGCTCTGCAGTGCCTGAGTTGCATGAGCACGTGGTCAGCAAAATAACCCGAAGCTTGAAGAATGCCGTTGCCTGCAAGGTTCACCTCACCACTGACACCTGGACGAGTGCGTTCGGCCAGGGTCGATACATCTCCCTTACCGCGCACTGGGTGAACCTTGTGGAGCCTGGCAGCGATTCCTCACCTGCTACGGCACGGGTGTTGCCCACGCCACAAACAGCTGCACCGCCGTCCCTCCCACTGGATAACAGCAGCACCTACCTCTCTGACTCCTTCTCCTCCAACGCATCTCAAAGCTGTACCTCATCCGGAAACGCTAACCCAGCAGCAGTAGGATCGTGGAAGCAGTGCAGCACAGCTGTTGGCATGCGTCAGCAAGCGTTGCTGAAGCTAATCTGCCTTGGGGATAAGCAGCACACAGGGGAGGAAATTTGGAGGGGAATAAAGGAACAGACGGATTTGTGGCTGGCACCGCTGGACCTGAAACCGGGCATGGTTGTGTGTGATAATGGGAGTAATCTCATTCGCGCTTTAAGGTTGGCTAAGCTGACACACATCCCTTGCCTGGCGCACGTGATGAACCTAGTAGTTCAGCGGTTCCTGAGGACATACCCAGGCGTGCCCGATCTGCTGTTGAAGGTGCGTCGAGTGTCCAAACATTGTAGAAATTCCAGTACTGCTTCGGGGGCACTCGCCAAGATGCAGGAGCGCTTCAATCTCCCCCACCATCGCTTGCTGTGTGATGTCCCTACGCGCTGGAATTCTACGCTGCACATGCTAGCCCGCTTTTGCGAGCAGAAGAGTGCAGTGGTCCAGTACATGACGGCGCAGTACCGAGGCGCATCCGGCCAGCTGCCAAGCTTCTGTGGATCCGATTGGGCCAACATGTTGGACCTCTGCCAAGTCCTCCAAAATTTTGAGCAATCCACGTTGCTTGTGAGCAGTGACAACTCTTCAGTCAGCATTACCATACCACTGCTGTGTTTACTGAAGAGGTCGATGTTAAAAATCAAGGAAACAGCTGTCATGATGCAACTGGGGGAATCTGAAGGAGAAAACGATCAGCGTGATGGTACCAACATCAGGCCATCCGCCTCAGGGAACGCTGGCCCCAGCAGCTATGACGAAGAAGAGGAGGAGGAACAGCTGGAGTTGGAGCAGGAATTTCATGCCACCACTGACGAGGGCCAGAGCGGTGCACGTTGGACTTCCACAATTCAACGCGAATGGTCAGCAGAAGCAGACCAGGAGGAAGGTGACGACTATGATGCATCACAACAACTATCGCAACGCTCACAAGAGGATGATGAGGATTCTGGTAGGACTCTGGCACACATGGCTCAATTCATGCTAGACTGCATTGAACGTGACCCACGCATTGTGCGCATTCTGGACAACACCAATTACTGGGTTTATACCCTTCTGGATCCACGGTACAAACACAATGTTCCAAAACTGCTTGAAGAAAGAGTCAGACAGGTCAAAATGGAAGAATACCAGCAGGCCCTTGTGGAGACTTTAGAGAGGAGATTGACATCCTCCCCCTCCTCTAGCCAGTTGTACGCAGACAGACTGACTTCCGCAAACCCAGGACGACCAGGAGGGCAGCAAACAACGCAAGCCGCAGCTAGTACCCAAAAGGGAATGGTATCGGCAGTGTCCTTGGAGTGGGAAAATTTTCTGACACCCATGCAGCCGCAGCCCACTGAACAGCAAGCGTGCAGATCCACCTCCAACACCGATCGCCTGGAGAAGATGGTCAAGGACTACATGTCAGATGGCGTAGCTGTGTCGAACCATCCATCTGCACCCTTCAACTATTGGGTATCGAAGCTAGACACCTGGCACGAACTGGCAATGTACGCAATAGAGGTGCTGGCTTGCCCGGCAGCCAGCGTTATGTCGGAACGCTGTTTCAGTGCTGCCGGAGGCATCGTCACAGATCGGCGTATCCGCCTCTCTACAGAAAATGCAGACCGTCTGACTCAAATTAAAATGAATCAATCCTGGATTGGAAATGACTACGCAACACTCCAGGACCCCAACCAAGTAACATGACCAATGAACATCTGGGATGGTGTTGCGTTTCCGGGCCCTGTTTATTGAACCTCTCATCTGTATTACATTTATGACTGCATGGCGGCAAAAAGCATTGCTGCTATATCCGCACGCTTTTTGTCCACATGCAAGGCCTGGGTTGTTGTGTCTCACAAAGCGTGGCCTTCTCCTCCTGCGCCTGCTCCTGTTCCATCACGTCTGCTGCTGCTGGGTTAGCGTTGCCGCGTGGTCCCTGTTTATTGAACCACTTATCTTTATTACATTTATGACTGCATGGCGGTACAAAGCATGCTATCCGCACGCTTCTTGCCCTCATGCAAGGCCTGGGTTGTTGTGTCTCACAAAGCGTGGCCTTCTCCTCCTGCGCCTGCTCCTGTTCCATCACGTCTGCTGCTGCTGGGTTAGCGTTGCCGCGTGGTCCCTGTTTATTGAACCACTTATCTTTATTACATTTATGACTGCATGGCGGTACAAAGCCTGCTATCCGCACGCTTCTTGCCCTCATGCAAGGCCGGGGTTGTTGTGTCTCACAAAGCGTGGCCTTCTTCTCCTCCTGCGCCACCCTCCTCCTGTTCCATCACGTGTGCTGCTGCTGGGTTAGCGTTACCGGTCCCTTTTCCTGGAACCTCTTATATGTATTACATTTATGACTGCATGCCGACAAAAAACATGTTACCTGTGCAAAGAAAACAGACATTTCCCGCATTTAAAAGACAGTTTTCCCTTTGAAACTTTAAAATCGATTTTCTCAAAAACTATAAGCTCTTTTTGCTAATTTTTTTTTCCTCTTGTACCCACTCCCAAGGTGCACATACCCTGTAAATTTGGGGTATGTAGCATGTAAGGAGGCTTTACAAACCACAAAAGTTCGGGTCCCCATTGACTTCCATTATGTTCGGAGTTCGGGTCGAACACCCGAACATCGCGGCCCTGTTCGGCCTGTTCGGCCCGAACCCGAACATCTAGATGTTCGCCCAACACTAGCTGTAGAGCCAGGTTTGGGAATGGAAATTATGTTCTCTAACCCATATGTATACTGAAAAAGGGTAATGATTAGCAAAGCTCTAGAAAAGAAGGTACGCCTGCCAGAGCTTTGGCCTCTACATACAGAAGTTATACTCTGCCCGTACAGAACACTACGGATTCAATGTATACTGAGGCTATAGCATCCGGTAATTTACTTGTAAGCACAGCTGCTGGAGCTGTCCCCTGAAGGGCTGAAATATGTCCCTCCCCCCCCCCATATGCAGTGACTCCCTAGGCGGCCATATACACTAGTTGCAAAATAAAAAATCGGCAGTTGTTTCTATCCTGCCTGGCGTTATTAATACTCGGGTAAGGTTATCCATCTAGCAGGAAATGGAAGCTCCATTTAGAATTTTTCCCTAGAAACTAATTAGTGGAGACAAACGAAGCTTTGAGCGATTGAGAATTAGTGACGGGTTAGTGAAAAGTTGCGAAATTGAAATATGGCGATTGCTTACCTCGTCTCCAGAAACACAAACTTTTCAGAGCCACCCCACCCTCTCATTACAGAGCTGTATACTCGGCCAGATCACACGCTGTAGAGCCAGGTTTGAAAGTGAAAATAAGGGAAATCATGTTCTCTAACCCATATGTATAATGAAAAAGGGTGATGAGTAAAGTGTAGCAAAGCTCTAGAAATGAAGGTACGCCTGCCAGTGCTCTGGCCTCTACCGACATAAGTCATATTCTGCCCGTACAGAACACTACGATTCAATGTATACTGAGGCTATAGCATCCGGGCATTTATTTGTAAGCACAGCTGGAGCTGTCCCCTGAAGGGCCGCGATGCTTCACCGGTTTGTCTATGGATAGAATATGTCACTGAGTACCTGGGAAATGGGAATATGCTGCCCCCAATGCAGCGACATGTGACTCAGTAGCGTTACTCTTTATGTAGGTAGATGTGGGAGGCAGCCATACACACCAGTTGCAAAAAGTAAACAGGGGCAGTTGAGCGTTCCTATCCTGCCTGGCGTTATTATTTGTACTCGGTTATCCATCTAGCAGGAAATGGAAGCTTTATTTAGAATTTTACCCTAGAAACTAATTAGTGGAGAAACGAAGCTTTGAGCGATTGAGAATTAGTGACGGGTTAGGTGGTTAGTAACAAGCTGCGAAATAAGTCGATACCTTCCAGTTAACGCAGCAATATGGCGATTGCTTTACCTCTTGAGGCTTCCTACCTCAACTCCCCTAGTTACCGGCTTGTGTCAGCAGAGTTCACATACATGGAGCCGCTACTGTCCAGCGCGCGTTTGTATCGGTCTAATCACCAGTATGCGATAGTAAGGCAACCTTAGCTGCAGAGTGCCTGTGCATGCAAGCTGACATGGCACTCCGCAGCGTGAGGAGTCGGTGTGACGGCTGCGGCACTACAGCTCTGCACAGTAGTGTTGTCCGGATCATGAACGATTCGGATCTTTGATCCGAATCTATTTTATGAGTCGATCATCCGAATCATCAAAATGAGTGATTCGGATCGCAAAAGGGGCGGGGCCAGGAGCGACACGCCCCCTCTCAGCGGGCAGCGGGATCTTGGAAGCACAGCAGGGATGGATCGCTGAGTTGGAGAGGAGCCAGCCTTGCAGGGAGACAGGTAGATGAGAGAGAGGGGACATGGATGCCACTGCCAGATATGTGTAGAGCACACATACTGGCTATAACGTGCTGCCCATTATAGGCTGGCTGTTCCGTAGTGCTGCACAGTGAACACATTGGAAGCTTTTGGCTCAGCACAGCTCAGTAACTTTGCAGACAGTGTGATTGAAAGGCAATATGATCCTGCTGCACTCGGCACTAAACAGCTGCACTTATCTTCTGGGAATGCTTTCTTTCACTGTGCGACCTTTTCTTTCAAAGTGTACAGATGAACATATAGGTGAAATATATGTAAAGCATATAACTTCAGCATGTGGGTATTACGTGCAAACATTTCTGCTCGTCCCTCCTCCCTTCTCTGTCCACTCCCTGCCCTCTGCCAATCTTCTCCCCTTCTCTGTGTGTCCACCCCCCTCCCCTTCTCCTGTCCACAGACCTGTCCTGCTGTCCATTTCACCCCCGAATGTTTCCGGTAGTAAAATGATCCGAGATTCGGATCAAAGATCCGGATCTCTTCAATGATCCGTTTCGAATCATCCGGATCATTGAAAAGATCCGAACTTCCCATCTCTACTGTACAGTGTGGTGGCTCTAAAAAGAGCCTCTGTGGTGTGATATTAGAGTAATAGAAGATTATTATGCCCTCTCGCCGCGGATCCTGCGGGCCAGCTGGATGTCTTTGGGCATGATGGTGACCCTCTTGGCGTGGATGGCGCACAGGTTGGTGTCCTCGAAGAGCCCCACCAGATAAGCCTCGCTGGCCTCCTGCAGAGCCATGACGGCCGAGCTCTGGAAGCGCAGGTCGGTCTTGTAGTCCTGGGCGATCTCCCGCACCAGGCGCTGGAAGGGCAGCTTGCGGATCAGCAGCTCGGTGGATTTCTGGTAGCGGCGGATCTCTCGGAGAGCCACTGTACCGGGCCGGTAGCGGTGAGGCTTCTTCACTCCTCCGGTGGCCGGGGCGCTCTTCCGGGCGGCTTTGGTGGCCAGCTGCTTGCGGGGAGCTTTCCCTCCGGTGGACTTGCGGGCGGTCTGCTTGGTTCTGGCCATCGCTCAATCGGCTGATTCTTCTCACAGGCGAGAATAGACTGAGGAGAGCGGCCGGGAAGAGCCTTTTTATACACCCCGCACCTCTCTGTCATTGGCTGCCTCACACCACGCCCCCTGCAGGCCAGTACCCTGATTCATACAGCGCTCTGGCTTCTGATTGGCCGGGGCGATCGGGAGCTTTTATCTGAATGGCTACTGGAGAACATTTGTTATTTTTTAAATGCCCCGCCACATATTGCTTTGTTACACCAGCCCGCCAATCCTAGTGCAATGTCGCCTCATTCGGTTCTTATTGTTTTTAAATATTCTATCATCTTTTTTTTTTTTTACAGCCTGCTAAAAAGCGGAAGCCGGATGAGTCACGTCCCTCTGCAGAGCAGATCTGTAGTTTACACGCATGTGACTCTCTGTATCGGGTTGTAGTAACAGATCGGCCGGGCTGAGGATTCCTATTGTCATGTGTGGAGACCTGAACTCTCCTTCCCCCATGTGCGGGCATCAGCCGGGGCTGTAATAGGAAGTCTCCCCGCTCCACACACAGACCGATCTAACACCGAGCGCAGCGTGACAGAACTCGGGGAAAGTTTGGAATGAGTTGTGTTGCAGTGACAGCAGATGGGATATCTGGCGAGCTTGCCGTGCGTCAGCGTCCCTCCAATTCTATATCTAATACCAAAGTATTATGGATGGAGAATGTCACTTCTGGCTGAGTGGCCACCCCCACACACACACAGCACTCCATCAATCACACATCTATTCAGAGATATTACCAAATAATGCTGCCAGGGACAGCCCGCTTCTAATCAACCCCAGCTGTAGACTCCGCAGGATACATTCTATATACTGGCCTCAATTCACGGAGCATTATCAAACGTCTATCAAACACTTTATCAAACGTTTGATAATTTACCTCATGGGTAAAAGCTCCCTAAGGTGTTATATATTTGTTGAACGTTTTATCGGTAAAACATTCGATAAATATATAACACCTTAGTGAATTCAAAATTAGATTTTACCCATGAGGTAATTTATCAAACGTTTGATAAAGTGTTTGATAAAACTCCGTGAATTGAGGCCACTGTATGTATATAGCTACATGACTAGAAGTTCCGTCACTGACCCACGTGGCCGCAATACACCAGTAATCTTCATACCGACTATCTGCTTCTCTGACAAAGGCTCAACACACACCACACAATCTTGGTTGTTCAATCTTACCACTTTCATGTAGTATAAGAGCTTATCCAATCAATCATTCAAGGTAGTTTCAATCTGTTGGCCCTTATACTACATAGATTCGGTAAATCTGTACAACCAAGATTGTATGGTGTGTGTTGAGCTTAAAGTGCGACAGAAACAGATCACATCAACCAATCTATAGGATTGGTTCATTTTATTGTCGGGAAGACCCTGCGTCACTACAGGTCTATAGTAGTTTTATAGCAGTATTCTAATAAAAGCTTCACTAAACGATGCGGGGGGGCTACTAAACGTCACCTGCATTAATATCTATGTCTTTACAAGTTTATAACAGAACACGTGGCGGCGATTTCCAGTAGGGGTGATGCAATTAGTAGCAAACCGTGTGCACCGCAGCTCTAGGTGGCAAGCTCCTAGAGCTGTCGGGTTATGCTCGGCATGGGGCGCTGCTAAGCACGGTGCAGGGCAGGGGGTATTTATGGTTTATTGTATTCTCGGGCAGACTGAGGCCATCTGCTGCGACTCCCGAGTTAAATGTGTTTAGTTCCCATAAATGCAAAGGTAAAGCAAGTCTTTCCGGAACTGCTGCTCATCGGTCAACTGAAACAGTAGATTTCCCCACACAGCAGCAAAACAATCGATACACGTGCTACATTCAACTGATCCCTGTACAGACAAGTTCTGGGTAGGTATACGGCTACCCTGTAACGTACGGATCAATGTAATAAAAAGTATGACTGCACCACGTGGCTGGAAAGTTTCGGTTCACTGTCCCTAAACCTCACCCCTCAGCAGCAGCTTCTAGAGTACAGACTGCGGAGAGACTCTGCACAGTACTGTTCCTGATACTAGAGCATATAAATGGATATATACCAACTGTAACAGCTCCGTATTGAATGAGTGGGTGGCTCTGAAAAGAGCCTTTGGGTTATCTGTATAGCTGGGTGAGAGATTACTTGGCGCTGGTGTACTTGGTGACGGCCTTGGTGCCCTCGGACACGGCGTGCTTGGCCAGCTCTCCCGGCAGCAGCAGGCGGACGGCGGTCTGGATCTCCCGGGAGGTGATTGTGTGGCGCTTGTTGTAATGAGCCAGGCGGGAAGCCTCCCCGGCGATGCGCTCGAAGATGTCATTGACGAAGGAGTTCATGATGCTCATGGCCTTGGAGGAGATGCCGGTGTCGGGGTGCACCTGCTTCAGCACCTTGTACACGTAGATGGCGTAGCTCTCCTTCCTGGTCTTCCTGCGCTTCTTGCCGTCCTTCTTCTGAGTCTTACTCACCGCTTTCTTAGAGCCCTTCTTGGGCGCCGGGGCGGACTTGGCTGGTTCAGGCATTGCTGCGGATTATCAGTAACTCTGCAGAGCGCGGAGACACAATGAGAAGCAGCGCCGCCTCCCCTCTTTATATAGGCGGCCTATGCTAATCAGGCTGCAAGAGAGCTGACTACACTATTGGAGACCGTCACTAGCACCGCCTACTTACCGCCCCTTATATCTGATAAGTTGGAGAGACTTGAATAGTTGAAACGCGCAACAAAGAAATGCAAATGCAATTGGCTGCTGAAGTACGGAGCCCCGCCCCTGCATGTGCTGATTAGTGGATTGTCAGACTCTCTTGCTATTGGCTGAGTTGAATAGCAGCCAATCAGGAGGCAGCGCGGGTCCGGCAGCAGAGTATATAGGAGAGGAGGAGGGGCGGGTTTGGCTATTCTCGTGTTGGAATTTGTATCTTTGAAGTTATCATGTCCGGAAGAGGCAAACAAGGCGGCAAGGCTCGTGCCAAGGCCAAGACTCGCTCCTCCCGGGCCGGGCTGCAGTTCCCAGTCGGCCGTGTTCACCGTCTGCTGAGGAAGGGCAACTATGCGGAGCGGGTGGGGGCCGGAGCTCCGGTCTATCTGGCCGCAGTGCTGGAGTATCTGACCGCTGAGATCCTGGAGCTGGCTGGTAATGCCGCCCGGGACAACAAGAAGACCCGCATCATCCCCCGCCACCTGCAGCTGGCCGTGCGCAACGACGAGGAGCTCAACAAGCTGCTGGGTGGGGTGACCATCGCCCAGGGGGGCGTCCTGCCCAACATCCAGGCCGTGCTGCTGCCCAAGAAGACCGAGAGCCACAAGGCCGCCAAGAGCAAGTAATTCCCTGCAGCTAAAGCTATTCCACCGAACCCAAAGGCTCTTTTCAGAGCCACCCACACTGTCTGCTAAAGAGCCTGATGCGCATTACTGTGCTTCCTCTGCATGCAGAGATGTCACTTGCTTATAATCTGTGACGTACGCCCCCCCATTAGCGGAGACTAATGTAACGTACACATCAATGGTTACATTCCATAGGTGGAAGTAACGCTCCTATCAGTCAAACTTTATAAGCGGATCCTCCTGACTGGCAGTTGCACGTGTTCCTGTTACAGATGGAATACTGCTGTTACTTCCTTCCAATTCACACGCATGTTGGTATAGAGCTGCTATAGCCGTGTGATGTATATGCGTCGGAACACAAAAGCACTGATAGGACAAATATCACATAAGCGTTCTAAGCAAAGCGGATGCTCTTATTAATTGCATCATCTATTCTACACAGTGGCGGGGATGCTGCTTTTTTAGGTTGTATCTCCACCTTACTTATTTCAATTGGAATCCGACACTTATTGGCTAATGACAGCAGCTTCTGTAGCTGACTGTGGTTGGTGGAGGCAGAGCGGTTCCTCTTTTCATATTTGCAGCTGGATTTCCCCGGGACGGATGTGCAGCTCTGTGTTGGGGAATTATGTGATGCTGTACCGGCAGCTGCCCCGTAATATTCAGCATTGCCCCGGCTGTGCTGCTCCCGGCAATGCCAGCTCACAGCTCCTCCATAAAATACGGGAGGTTTGTGTTTATACAGATTGGAATAGCCGGCCCAGCATTTGCTAAGCATTGATGAGATTTTAAGATGTTCTCCGTGTCATTTAACGATTAATATTATATTGTAAAATAACTAGTCAGATAAAGAAGCAATGAGTTGTGTTGCCTTTGGGAAAGTCTGAACTTTGGAGGGAACTGACCGGAGTGCTGTTCTCTTTTTCCCCGCATGGTGGCAGCGGTGCGTCGCCAGGGAGATACAGGAAATAACTCCGCAATATAAATTATACTTTGTATTTGCTTCTATACGGAAGGAAATCAGAATTTTGTTTATTTCGCCAAGTACAAAGGGTAGTCCCTGGAATTATTTCTGTAAGTATTAGCTATAGAAACATGCTGGGATTAGAGTAGATGCGATGCCCGAGACAATCATCGTCTCATGTATGGCACCAGCGATATCAGCTCAGAATGCGGCTCCAAGAAATTAGGGGTTAAGCAATGATCGGAGTTAGAGGAATATAAGCCCGACACTGCTCAGTATGCGGAGATGACATGACAGCACTTGTATAGACAAGGAGACAGACTTGCTTATCCGCCGAAGCCGTTGAGGATGTGTACCGGGCGGTTAATCTGATTAGCCGATGTTTTCAAATAGCCCGCGCGTGTGCTAACGGTATTTCCCGCCATTTTATCGATCTCCACCAACTATACATCCCTAGATTCGATCGGTCACGATTTGCGCTCCAACAATAAAGGTGGTCCGAGTCTCTGCTGCGAGCGTGTTCCTGCTATCCAACCACACCGCTATTCCAGCACCGATCTGTCTCCGGTCCCATCCCGGGTGACACAGCCGGCTATAGGGGGCATACAGCTTCTAGAGAGGAGTACGGGGCAGCTGCCGGTACAGCATCACATGATGCCGCAACACAGAGCTGCACATCCATCCCGGCTGCTCCGAGGAAATTCGGCGGCAATATGAAAACCGCAACAGTTGTGCCTCCACCAATCACAGCTACAGGAGCTTCTCTCGTCAGTCAATAGCACTGCGAGAATAATTGCTCTCTACAATTTGTGAGCCCGACATTGTACAGATGAATATGTTATGGTTTGTGCTATTGGGTGGTTCTAAGCCTTAGAACCACCCAATAGCACAAACCATAACATATTCATCTGTACAATGTCGGGCTCACAAAACCCCAAATCATGAAATACATGAATTGTAAAAAAACATTTAAATCTGATTACTATTAAAACATGCCCGTTAAGATTCAACCTGCAGATGAACATTCCCTGCACCGGGTGTGGAGCTGATGCTGTCTATTGGCTGCTAATAGCGCTCATGCATTCTGTGTACGCTTTCCTATACACGTTCTTTCTGCAGGCTGCTCAGCTTACTTATATGCATGTGGATGGAAGTTCCTATACAGCCGCATTACATGCTACCCGTTCATTGATTCGCTTATAACTTATACGAGATATTGGGTGCGACTTCAGTTTGAAATGTACCCATTGTTTTATACATCGGTCCCCACTAATATGGGGGTGTACGTGTCAGTTGTAATTATAAGCAAGTAGAACATCTCTACAGTAATAATGCGCATCAGGCTCTCTATAGACAGTGTGGGTGGCTCTGAAAAGAGCCTTTGTGGTTCTGTACTGTGTGTCCGGCTGCTGCTGCAGGGAGTTACTTGCTCTTGGCGGCCTTGTGGCTCTCGGTCTTCTTGGGCAGCAGCACGGCCTGGATGTTGGGCAGGACGCCCCCCTGGGCGATGGTCACCCCACCCAGCAGCTTGTTGAGCTCCTCGTCGTTGCGCACGGCCAGCTGCAGGTGGCGGGGGATGATGCGGGTCTTCTTGTTGTCCCGGGCGGCGTTACCAGCCAGCTCCAGGATCTCAGCGGTCAGATACTCCAGCACTGCGGCCAGATAGACCGGAGCTCCGGCCCCCACCCGCTGCGCATAGTTACCCTTCCTCAGCAGACGGTGTACACGGCCGACTGGGAACTGCAGGCCGGCCCGGGAGGAGCGAGTCTTGGCCTTGGCACGAGCCTTGCCGCCTTGTTTGCCTCTTCCGGACATGTTGACTTCAGGGATACAGATAACTCTCCAACACAAGAATAGCCACACCCGCCTCTCCTCCTGCCCTATATACTCGGCAGCCCGACCCGCGCTGCCACCTGATTGGCTGCTGTTCAACTCAGCCAATAGTATGCTGGTCTAGCAATCCACTAATCAGCAAATGACGGGGCGGAGCTCTCTTCCTTAACAGCCAATTGTATGTAGAGTTCTTTGTTGCACTTTTCAATTGCGAAAACTTCACGTCCAGCCAATCAAATATAAGGGGCGGTAATCAGGCGGCGCTAGAGACGCTATCCAATAGTGTGAGCCGGCTCTCCTGCAGCCTGATTAGCATAGGCCGCCTATATAAGGAGGGGAGGCGGCGCTGCTCCTCATTGTGTCTCCGCACTATGCAGAGTTCCTGAGAAGCAGCATGGCTCCTGAACCAACCAAGTCCGCCCCGGCGCCCAAGAAGGGCTCTAAGAAAGCGGTGAGCAAGACTCAGAAGAAGGATGGCAAGAAGCGCAGGAAGACCAGGAAGGAGAGCTACGCCATTTACGTGTACAAGGTGCTGAAGCAGGTGCACCCCGACACCGGCATCTCCTCCAAGGCCATGAGCATCATGAACTCCTTCGTCAATGACATCTTCGAGCGCATCGCCGGGGAAGCTTCCCGCCTGGCTCATTACAACAAGCGCCACACCATCACCTCCCGGGAGATCCAGACCGCCGTCCGCCTGCTGCTGCCGGGAGAGCTGGCCAAGCACGCCGTGTCCGAGGGCACCAAGGCCGTCACCAAGTACACCAGCGCCAAGTAATCGCCTCTCACCCGACTACACAGGAAACCCAAAGGCTCTTTTCAGAGCCACCCACTCCTTCACTGCAGGGCTATGTATTGCTGTTGTGTTTTGCGCGCTTTAATAATCTTCGTGTCCCCGGTACTATTGCTCACTACTGAAGTCATAAACTGAGCACGGAAGGAGATTCCCACTCTGATATCGATCACTAGCCGAGTGGTTCTGATTCATATATTTTCTCATCTTTATTTCTGAATTGGCGCTGGGGAGCTTCAGGGGTGACTAATGAATTGAATAGTTTCCCCTGCTGCTACTGACTATACCATTAGAACCCAAGAGACCTCTGTACCTGGAGATGCCGCAGTGTTTCTGAGAACACAATACAGATTCCAGAATTACTGATGCGCTGCGGCCACACGAGCCAGCGGCAGAAGTTGTGTATCATTCTATAGAATCCATCCTGGGGTCACAGTGTAGCTGGTGATGGTGTTTTAAAGAAGCTGTCCATCCGGACAGGTGACGTCTCTAAACAATGCGTATTGTATAATAATTCTATGCAATGAAACTAATGGGGTGCATGCATGGTGGTGGTTTTGAAAGATGTAAATGAATGTATCAAAAGCACAGCCACATGTAGAAAGTATCGCTTTCATAGGTATATTTACAAGAACATAATCATGAAATGAATCTCGGTGAATCTGATAGCTGATGAACGCCAAACCACGTAAATATCCTATCTGCTGGGACATGTGGTCACTCCAGCAAAACTAATCCCGATTCCCAGAGATCTAGAACGCTCCGCTCGGTCAGATCAGTCCGTTTGCGGAGCGAGGGGACTCGTATTATTGCCCCGGCTGGGGAGATCTCGGCTCTCCTAATCTGTCTCCATAACAAAGAGTAACCATCAGCCTGTCCGCTCCGCCGTCACGAATCGATCCAGAATACAGATCTGCATAGAAACGTGACTCATCTACCTCTATTCCTTTCCATTTATATTTGACGCTTTAGCTATAAATAGTATCATTTAGAGCTGATAGGAAAATTCCAATAAATAAGAACAAAATCAGGCAACGTAGAATGGCGGGATAAGCAATATTGTGACGGGACATTTGAAAAATAACAAATATTCTCCAGTAGCCAATCAGATAAAAGCTCCCCAACACCCCGGCCAATCAGAAGCCACGAAGCTTATAATTGGATATTAGCATGGCAGAGGGCGTGCTGTGAGTCGGAGAATGGGGATAATATTGTGCGTTTCACGGTCAGCTATTGGCTGCTCTGGGCGGGGCAATTAGGAGGGCGCCCTGTGATTGGATCTTGTGAGACGGCCAATGACAGAGAGGCGCAGGGTGTATAAAGTGGCTCTTCCCGGCCACTCTCCTCAGACTATTCTCGCCTGTGAGAAGAATCAGCCTATTGAGCAATGGCCAGAACCAAGCAGACCGCCCGCAAGTCCACCGGAGGGAAAGCTCCCCGCAAGCAGCTGGCCACCAAAGCCGCCCGGAAGAGCGCCCCGGCCACCGGAGGAGTGAAGAAGCCTCACCGCTACCGGCCCGGTACAGTGGCTCTCCGAGAGATCCGCCGCTACCAGAAATCCACCGAGCTGCTGATCCGCAAGCTGCCCTTCCAGCGCCTGGTGCGGGAGATCGCCCAGGACTTCAAGACCGACCTGCGCTTCCAGAGCTCGGCCGTCATGGCTCTGCAGGAGGCCAGCGAGGCTTATCTGGTGGGGCTCTTCGAGGACACCAACCTGTGCGCCATCCACGCCAAGAGGGTCACCATCATGCCCAAAGACATCCAGCTGGCCCGCAGGATCCGCGGCGAGAGGGCATAAGCGCGTCATACATTGTCACCCACACCACAAAGGCTCTTTTCAGAGCCACACCCACATTCTCCAGACAGAGTTGTAACTTATTTAGCGGCAGTAGCTGCATATGCTTTCATCAGTCTATTGTCACTATCAAGTGATACTACTCATACCCACACTGGCATAGCAGTTTGTTAGGCTTTGACCAAAGTTCGAGTAACAGTTCAATCCAGTATGTAAAAGCGGCAGAGTCTTAGGGCAAGGTTCCCCGTGATCACACTCGCCCGTACCAGCGGCTAGAATAGCTGTGGCTCCGCAAGGAAAGAAGCGCGGTATAAAATGTTCCTCGTCCTCAGATTGGCCCCAATAACTCAGATTTTTTTTTTCAATCTCCCACAGCAGCTTGTAGTGAAGTGCACACGTATTATCACAGCTACATTACCTCCATGGCACAATTATCGGTGTTAAAATATGAATCATCAAACTTTTATAATTGACCTGGGAAATATAAGGTGCAACTTCGACATGACTGACTGAAACACTCTTATCTGCACAGAAACATCTTTAGCCAGCAATCTGAATTAATACTTTCTTGGCGTTCTTATTGGCTTAATAGAGAAGCGTCTGGCGCTGTGGTTGGTTGAGCGCTGAGCAGCTGGTATTTCAAATTTCCCGCCGATTCCCATCCCGCCAGTTTTAACAATCCGTGACCTAAAGGTCTGTTTTCCATGAGAGATCGGTGAGTTCCGGGCCAATTTTGAATTAAGTGAATTCCAGATCAGTGAATTTAAGTGAATTCCACATCAGGGCCGTACATGATACACGCAATCACAAGAAAATAAACGAATATACTGGAATGTAACCGAATGTCAACAGTATGGATAAAAAAAAAAACAATATTTCAATGTATTCGGAAGTATTATATGAAAGAAAGACAAGCTTTTCCAAGCAGTACATAGTCACTGATGTGCATTCATTAGTAGGGCTGGGCGGGGGGAGAACAAACCCCACATAAACACATACTGTACCAGAAAAACTGGAAAATCTGCTCCGCCCCCTTCTGTGCAGTCTCCCCTCAGGTCCGCCCAGGCTGTATAAGAGGAGAGGAGGCGGCTGCACAGATCAATTCAACTCTACATCGGAGAAGAAGCAATATTACAATCATGTCTGGCCGAGGAAAGGGCGGGAAGGGACTCGGGAAAGGAGGCGCCAAGCGGCACAGGAAGGTGCTCCGGGATAACATCCAGGGCATCACTAAGCCCGCCATCCGCCGCCTGGCCCGCAGAGGGGGTGTCAAGCGCTAGAGATGGGAAGTTCGGATCTTTTCAATGATCCGGATGATTCGAATCGGATCATTGAAGAGATCCGGATCTTTGATCCGAATCTCGGATCATTTTACTACCGGAAGCATTCGGGGGTGAAATGAACAGCAGGACAGGTCTGTGGACAGGAGACGGGGAGGGAGTGGACACACAGAGAAGGGGTGATGGTGGACAGAGGGCAGGGAGTGGACAGGGAAGGGAGGAGGGACGAGCAGAGAGCAGAAATGTTTGCACGTAATACCCACATGCTGCAAATCACATGCTTTACATATATTTCACCTATATGCTCATCTGTACACTTTGAAAGAAAAGGTCGCACAGTGAAAGAAAGCATTCCCAGAAGATAAGTGCAGCTGTTTAGTGCCCAGTGCAGGAGGATTATATTGCCTTTCAATCACACTGTCTGCAAAGTTACTGAGCTGTGCTGAGCCAAAAGTTTCCAATGTGATCACTGTGCACAACTACGGAACAGACAGCCTATAATGAGCAGCACATTGCAGCCAGTATGTGTGCTCTACACATATCTGGCAGTGGCACCCATGTCCCCTCTCTCTCATCTACCTGTCCCTGCAAGGCTGCCTCCCATCCAACAGAGCGATCCCTGCTTCCAGGACCCCGCTGCCCGCTGAGAGGGGGCGTGTCGCTCCTGGCCCCGCCCCTTTTGCGATCCGAATCACTCATTTTGATGATTCGGATTATCGACTCATAAAATAGATTCGGATCAAAGATCCGAATCGTTCATGATCCGGACAACACTATCAAGCGCATCTCCGGCCTCATCTATGAGGAGACCCGCGGAGTGCTGAAGGTTTTCCTGGAGAACGTCATCCGGGACGCCGTCACCTACACCGAGCACGCCAAGAGGAAGACGGTCACCGCC
Organism: Hyperolius riggenbachi; assembly: GCF_040937935.1. Taxonomy (NCBI): domain Eukaryota; kingdom Metazoa; phylum Chordata; class Amphibia; order Anura; family Hyperoliidae; genus Hyperolius; species Hyperolius riggenbachi. Next base: position 239,064,330 of record NC_090655.1, read on the forward strand.
ATGGATGTGGTGTACGCCCTCAAGCGCCAGGGGCGCACCCTCTACGGCTTCGGAGGCTAAGCGAGTCTATTCCACTTACCAACCATATTATACAAAAGGCCCTTTTCAGGGCCACCCACTATATCTATAGAAGTGCTGTTACAGCTCCGTGTATTATTACATTGCTGTACAAGCTGCGCACTATTACGTGGTATTGTTGCATCCATCGGAAGATGTGGAGAGACCTCTAGGGAAGTATTGTTACACAGAGCAGCCATCTAACTGCTGCTTATTTATCAGCACTCACCAGCGGCTTCCATTATTCCTTTGCGATTGGGAGTGGTGACGTCACCGGCTATAATTGCAGTAGCGTTCCAGCGGATAACGGCTGCCCCAAAGTCGGAGACCATTCTCATATACGCTCGCTAGAGCAGGTGTTCCAACAGTTGGAACACCAACTCTGCCATCCTCGATGTGAATGGAGACCGATCTGTGCTGGAATAATAGGATGGTTGGGAAGGAGGGAGATGCTCGCAGCACAGACACCACATGACGGCGGTACATTCTCGGCAGTAATAGTAGCACAGGGAGTGCAATACGTCGTGGCCGATGGAATGTAATTAAAATGGCGGGAAAGGCCGTTACTAATACGCGCGGGATATTTGAAAACATCGGCTAATATAGTTTGTTTATCCTTTCGTACTTAAAAGCGCCTGACTGTAATAATACATAATTTCAGATGGTAATAAGTATTCCCTGATCTGCTCCTCTACACGAGTTGCTGCATAAAAGCTTTTTAATGCTGAGAACTTTAGGATGGGGTAGATCAGCCATACGGATCACCGGTCCATGTGATCCAGAACACAAATTCCTCGTATTTCCCTTTCCTCATTTACAAGCAGCTGGGTACCGGCACTAACACTGCAACTTCACTAGATATCGCACAGGACGAGTGTATTGGCAAATATGAGCACTAAGGACCCCTGTGACGTTTTTATAGGAAAGCTTATTTTATGTATTTATTTTTTTTATTGCGCCCAAAAATTGCATTTTGTCGGAACATGAAGAATGGATAAAACGTGTTTGAGCTCCAGATTGAGTCTTATTTTCCAAAGCGTTGGCAGCGAGTAACCGATCCCTGTACACATACACAATTGTGGGCACCCGGCAATTCTGTAAGGCCTCTTTTCCACGGACTGTTGAGCTGTGTTGCTCAGCAAGCAGTTACCAGGCAACAGTGAGCAGTTGTGAGAATTTCACTGCCTATCAAGTCCGTGGAAAAGAGGCCTAACTTAGATCAGAGCCGCCCCCATATTCTCTATACAGAGCTGTAGTGCCGCTATCACACCGGATACAAACACTGCAGGGACAGTACTAGAGGGAAAAAAAAACAAAGACAACGGGAGCCCAAATGGTGCAGTATGTCTCAATAAAAAGGTGTTCAAAAAAACTTCTGAAGAAGGGGTACTCACAAAAGTGGGTTGCACACGGGGCAACCGATCGCTTCAAGCAAGTGGAGTGTTTAAACCTGACTCCAATCAGGTATATCAGCAATCCTGGGTCTGGTCGCTCTCTTAGCAAAAAAGATCCTGTGTACCTTGATTACCATAGGTGGTGGGATCCGACCTTGGTTCAGGTGCGTAAGGTTCCCCTCCCAGGCAAGTGGGGGGAATATGGCACAGAAGAGGTAAAGAGGCGCCCAATTTCTATAAAATAATCTAAAATCAATAAAATAACAAAAATGAGGTGACTTACCTCACAGACGATAACTCACTTTGATAAGGAAGTTTAATTGGAGATTTTGCTAAATCTCCAATTAAACTTCCTTATCAAAGAGAGTTGTCGTCTGTGAGGTAAGCCACCTCATTTTTGTTATTTTATCGATTTTAGATTATTTTATAGAAATTGGGCGCCTCTGGTACTCTGGTACCACACTGGTATTATACCCTATACCCACACTGGTAATAATACCCACACTGGTAATAATACCCACACTGGTATTATACCCTATACCCACACTGGTAATAATACCCACACTGGTGATAATACCCACACTGGTATTATACCCTATACCCACACTGGTAATAATACCCACACTGGTGATAATTCCCACACTGGTATCATTAAAAAAATAATAATATGGCAGCCTCCATATCCCTATCACCTCAAGTTCACTTTAATTTTGACTGCGGTGACTTTAGAAACATAATAATTAATTCTGTGTGACTATACTGAGATGCAGCAAGCCAACCAGACTTTACAAGTACTTAACATCTCCCACCCCATTGCACAGGGATTCCCCTACCATGCTGGATTTTCTTAAATACATTACACAGGATAAGACAGAAAAGTGACACAACCCTCAACCAAGGGTTGTATTCATTTTTTGTATATGTTTTTTGTACTAATAAATGTATGTGAATTTATGCATGTTTCAAACTTTATTCAGGTGTATAAGCACTAATTATTATTGATGATTTAGATTGGTGAAATTATATATACCCAGCGCAACTAGTTCTGTTTGAGAATATGCTCTGACTACACCGGAGCACGTAAACTTGCATGCAAGGGGATTGATTTAGCATATAAATTATCAGCAACAATCTCTATGGGCTTGATTCACAAAGCCGTGCTAACCTACTTAGCACCTTTGGACGTGATGATAAGCAGGGTGCTAAGTAGGTTAGCACCGTTTTGTGAATCACATCGCGCGCAAAACTTTGCGCACGCACAGCGAGGTGCCCGCGAAACGTCGCATAGAGGTGAATGGGCATTTTGCATGCACCGTGATGCGGCACGCAAAACTTTGCACACAGGACTTGGCGAGTGAACAGAACTTATCACGCCTAAACGGAGTTTAGGTGTTATAAGGGGCAGGGCCGGCCTCAGGTTTCACAGCGCCCTGAGTGAAACCTGATTTTTGTGCCCCCCCCCTTCATCCTTTTTCCACTTGCATATACACTCACGCACGTATACACACACAGGTCCATATGCAATTCCCCTTTTCTCCTGAGATATCTGAGATTTGCATTTTATCTTCGTGACACATCACGCATGTATAATCGAAAAATACTATTAATAATAATAACCACGAATGGATGGAGTGCATTATCATGAATACACTTAAAAATGAAGGCCAGAACTTTTCAGGAATATTTATAAAAACAATCAGTGGGACAGTTAGCCGCCTCCTCCCCCATTTAGAATGATAGCACAACACTGACAATTTGCACCACACATTATAGCTGCAGTGCGCCCCCCTCCAAAATGCCCTCAGACTCAATATAGATAGGTAGCCAGGTATAGGTGCCCCCAGTATAGGAAGTCAGTTGAAGGTCTCCACCCCCCTCATAGGTAGCCAAGCGTAGGTACCTCCAGTATAGGTAGCCAGGAGTAGGTGCCCTCCCTCAGTATAGGTAGCCAGCTATAGGTGCCCTCAGCATAGGAAATCAGGTGTAGGTGCCCTCAGTATAGGCAACCAGCTATAGGCGCCCCCTTGGAAGCTGGCGCCCTGAGCGACCGCTCCGATCGCTCATATCAAAGGCCGGCTATGATAAGGGGCTTATCACAAGCGTGCTAACAGTTAGCACGGCTTTGTGAATCAAGCCCAATGGGTCGGAAATGATCCTGACTAAAGAAATTACATTTAGAAACACAGAAGAGAGCCCTTTTCTCTGTATGAGTCGCTTTATGTGCAATTGATGGAAACATACAGCTGATGTGTGAGAGACTCATCCCAATTGCAGGCAGCAGAGGAGAGCTCAGCCTGTGCTAGCATCCAGGACATTCCTCAGCAGGGGAGGACTGGGACCTTTTGGCCTGGGGGGAAAATGCAACCCAGAGGCCCTTGAAGGGGGGGGGGGGGGGGTAACGACAGATGACAAAAATGGGCGTGACCATGTCATGCTGTGGGTGGAGTCAACTGCATGACATGTCAGTATGGACCAAAAATCTCAGAGGAATGCCATAAAGAATTAAAATTAAGGCATTTCTGATGGCAAAAAAAGAATATATTCAGTACTAGCAAGACATACTGTACCTAATAAAGTGGCTTGTGAAATACAGGTAGTCCTTGGTTAATGAAGGAAATAGGGAATGTAGGTTTGTTCTTAATCTAAATCTGTTCTTAAGTCAGAACACTCATTTCTGTGCCTCTTCTGTCCCCCTCTATGTCACCTATTCCCCCTGTGCCTTTTTTGTCCCCCTCTGTCTCTTTTGTCTCCCTCTGTGTCACCTCATGTCTCTTGTTCCTTTTTTTCCCTGTGTCACTCTTGTTCCCCCTGTGCCCCACCCCCATGGCTCCTGTGTTCCCCCCACTGTGGCTCCTTTGGTTCCCCACTCCCCGCAGCGGGAAGAGCAGCAGTCTACTCACCTACTCCTGGGTGCCTGCATGATAAGCGTCCTCCTCTGCCTGCTCCCTCCTAATGCCGGTGTCGCGTAATGATGTGACCAATATAATCCAGCAGTAGGGGGTACCAGTGAGGAAGATAGGAGAACGCTTATCATGGAACCGGCCGCGCTGGGAGTAACCATGGTACCTGGTGGCTAAGTGACAGGAAAGTCACCATAGTTACTCTCAGCTTGAGGAGAGCAGAGAGATTTGCCATTGTATCGAGGACATGTGAGTACTACTCTTAAGGGGGGCTGTGGAGCACAGGGACAGCTCAGCCTGATGCCCCTGCAGAGGGTGAGGAACCAGGCATGGCCACATGCCTCCCTGATCACACTTCCATAGTTGGAAATGTTTGCAGCGTGTGCAGTACCAATTTTTAGCAACTTCGCAAACGCAGAATGCTCCCGGCTGTGGGAGCACAATTCAGGAGGCACATGCAACTTTCAGAGGGAACAGCTGCTGAATGGATATCAGAGAGGGACAAGGAGGACAGCAGGGAGAGGGAATGGTGGGGAAACAGGCATGTGCAGAAGTGCATGACTGGCTAGATTACCAGGAGGGGGTTGTGTAATATTACAAGACAACAAAGCGGCCAGCGAGGGAGCACCTCATGGGGCTGGAGGATGCCCCAGGTAAGTATAAAAACACCAGTACACAACTCAGGTACACTTTAAGGTTTCTTTTAAAGGACTTCCAATGCAAAGTAAAAAATCTATTTTTTAATCACCTAGGGCTTCTTTTGGCCCCGAGCAGCAGTCACAGTTCCTTGCCGCAGCCCTGGTCCTCTTCAATGTCCCTGCTGGCCGTCCACAATGATGGCTACCCGCCAGGTGGTCTGGTCTTCTGTGCCTGCGTGTCCACATCATCTAGCACATACTGGGCGTGTGCACAACTAATGCTCAGGTGCAGTATGCGCCAGATGACGCAGACTCAGGCGCAGAAGAGCCGACCCTGCCAGCAGGTAGACATCATTGCGGACGGCCAGCAGGGACACTGAAGAGGACCAGGGCTGCGGCAAGGGACTGCGACTGCTGCTTGCGGCCGGGAGAAGCGTGATTTAAAAAAGAGATTTTTTTTTTTTATTGTGCATCGGGAGTCCTTTAAGTAAAGTAGTAAGTGTTAGTGATATAGTACAGTATATCAGTGTGCAGTCAAACTAGAAGAATATATAAATATGCATCCAAAGAGCCAGTGCTGCAAAAAGCTACAACTAGCAGGCAGCAGTGAAAGGGTTACATGTACACAGAGCTGGCCAGTTCAAAACAAAGCAAACAAATGAAGAGGAGAGGTGTCCGCTTACAAAGAACATTGTCTGGTCAGCCGCTGATGTCTGGCTGCAGTGATCTGTGCCCTGTCTCGTCCAGCTTCAAGGGGCAGGACGCTGGGAATCTGGGATTGAAACTTCTGCGTTCATTTCACCAGGCAGCACTAAAATCCTCCTGTAGCCTGGCCACTTCAAATGACTCGCTAGAGAGCCACCTCTGCTCTCTCTTCACTGGCTGGCTGCTACTACAGGCAGGGGGCAGGACCTCTGTTGCCTAGCAGCACCTCGAGATTCACCAACACGCACTGCATTGGGCCGGAGGAGAGAGAAGCTTCTATGAAAAAGAGTAGGAAAACATCCTGGCGGCCCTGATGAAAGGTGCAGGAGGCGGCCCGGGGGGCAATTGCCCCCTGTCCCCCCAGGCCAGTCCGCCTATGTTCCTCAGCATAATATCCCCCTCCAGGGGTCAGTAGCCCCCCAGCCCCGTATAATGTGTGGCCGGGATCCCCTCCTTCATACTGCGGGGGGGAGTGACAGGAGACCCCGTATATCAGACATGTTACCCCCTGATAACGATGGAGACAGAGGAGATCGGGGGAGCAGGAAGCGGAGCTGGTCACATTACAGCGGGATTTCCCGGCCACTGTCGCCGCTCAGAAGCCCCCCGTGACTGTAATGGGGGAGGGGAGACCCCTGCCAGCCGGGCGGCCGCACACAGGGGGCGCACCGCTACTTTCCGGGGGGAATAAACCCACTTTTCTCCCGGCGAGGAAACACAAGCAGAGAGCCGAAGAGTAACAGCTGTGTGGAGAGGCGGGCGGCTCAGAGTCCGGATCCCACCAATAGGAAGACGGGACGCGCTACTGTCAGCAGCCAATGGCAGCGCAGCCGGAGAGAGTATATAAGCGCTCACTGGCGGTCACTTGCAATGTTACACTTTGTTGCAAAATAACTAGGAAGATGGCAGAGACCGCCCCAGCAGCCGCCCCTCCCGCAGCGGAGCCCGCCGCCAAGAAGAAGCAGCCTAAGAAGGCGGCAGCCGGAGGAGGAGCCAAGAAAGCCAGCAAGAAGCCTTCCGGCCCCGCCGTGTCCGAGCTCATCCTCAAGGCCGTGTCCGCCTCCAAAGAGCGCAGCGGGGTCTCCCTGGCGGAAACAGTAAATTCGGGCGCCTGAGGCTAGTGGACAAATCGGGCGCCGCCATTCACTTCTATAATAAATATCGTTTAATGGGCGCCCGGTAGGAAAAAAGGGCGCCGGAGAAAACTAACGTTTTAAAAGCGGCGCCCGGAGACTTAATGTTTTATTACTGTTTCTCATGATTACACATTATTTAATGATTTATACATGTTTAAATATTATTTTTAAACGAAAACCAGTACAATATTTTTCCAAAACATTATTTTTAAACGAAAAACTTTTTTTTTTTTTTTTTTTTTTTACATTATTTTTAAACGAAAAAAATAACAGGGGGGTCTTAGGTTTAGGCACCAACAGGGGGGTCTTAGGTTTAGGCACCAACAGGGGGGTCTTAGGTTTAGGCACCAACAGGGGGTCTTAGGTTTAGGCACCAAAAGGGGGGTCTTAGGTTTAGGCACCAACAGGGGGGTCTTAGGTTTAGGCACCAACAGGGGGTCTTAGGTTTAGGCACCAACAGGGGGGTCTTAGGTTTAGGCACCAACAGGGGGGTCTTAGGTTTAGGCACTAACAGGGGGGTCTTAGGTTTAGGCACCAACAGGGGGGTCTTAGGTTTAGGCACTAACAGGGGGGTCTAGGGGTTAGGGGTAGGTACAGGGAGGGTTACTTAGGCACCAACAGGGGGGGTCTTAGGTTTAGGCATCAACAGGGGGGTCTAGGGGTTAGGGGTAGGTACAGGGAGGGTTACTTAGTAATTTTTTTTTTAAACGTTATTATGCGTTTCATTATTTAAACGAAAGATTAACGTTTTTACAATTGCCGATTTAATACACATTATTTAATGATTTATAACGTTTAAAAACATTACTTTTAAACGAAATACATTTTTAAACGTAATCCATGTTTATCGTTAAAAACCCGGCGCCCTTTTTTCCCATCGCCCCTTTTTAACGTACGCCTCCCTGGCCGCCCTGAAGAAGGCTCTGGCTGCCGGAGGCTACGATGTGGAGAAGAATAACAGCCGCCTCAAGCTGGCCATCAAGGGCTTGCTGACAAAGGGCAGCCTCGTCCATGTCAAAGGCACCGGCGCCTCCGGATCCTTCAAGGTCAGCAAGAAGGAGGCAGCCGGCAAAGAGCACAAGAAGCCGGCACAGGCCAAGAAGAAGCCAGCGGCTGCCGCCAAGCCTAAGAAGCCGGCTACTGCCAGGAAGCCCAAAGCCGCCAAGTCCCCGAAGAAGCCTAAGAAAGCCCCCAGCGCCGCCAAGAAGAGCCCCGCTAAGAAGGCGGCCAAGAAACCGGCGGCAGCTGCTGCCAAGAAACCCAAAGCTGCCGCTAAACCCAAGAAAGCCGCCAAGAGCCCCGCTAAGAAGGCAGCCAAGCCTAAGGCCGCCAAAAGCCCTGCAAAGAAGGCAGCAAAGCCCAAGAAGGCCGCTCCTAAGAAGAAATAAGCTGCAGCTTGTCTCTCCAGAAACACAAAGGCTCTTTTCAGAGCCACCCACCCTCTCCTAACAGAGCTGTGTACTCGGCCAGATCACACGCTGTAGAGCCAGGTTTGGGAATGGAAATTATGTTCTCTAACCCATATGTATACTGAAAAAGGGTGATGATTAGCAAAGCTCTAGAAAAGAAGGTACGCCTGCCAGAGCTTTGGCCTCTACATACAGAAGTTATACTCTGCCCGTACAGAACACTACGCATTCAATGTATACTGAGGCTATAGCATCCGGTAATTTACTTGTAAGCACAGCTGCTGGAGCTGTCCCCTGAAGGGCTGAAATATGTCCCCCCCCCCCCATATACAGTGACTCCCTAGGCGGCCATATACACTAGTTGCAAAATAAAAAATCGGCAGTTGTTTCTATCCTGCCTGGCGTTATTAATACTCGGGTAAGGTTATCCATCTAGCAGGAAACGGAAGCTCCATTTAGAATTTTTCCCTAGAAACTAATTAGTGGAGACAAACGAAGCTTTGAGCGATTGAGAATTAGTGACGGGTTAGTGAAAAGTTGCGAAATTGAAATATGGCGATTGCTTACCTCGTCTCCAGAAACACAAACTTTTCAGAGCCACCCCACCCTCTCATAACAGAGCTGTATACTCGGCCAGATCACACGCTGTAGAGCCAGGTTTGAAAGTGAAAATAAGGGAAATCCTGTTCTCTAACCCCTAGGTTCTCAACGTGTGGTACGCGTACCCCAGGGGGTACTTCTGATGGTTCCAGGGGGTACTCGGGCTTGATGTACTTGACCAAGAATAACAAATTTAGAGTTTTAGAAAATGATAAAGCTTATTTTAAAAACACCAAATTAGTGTTTTAAGTAATTAAAAGCAATAGTAAATGCTTGGAAATTGTTCAGAACCAATTATCATATACTACAAATAAATTTATATTTATCAAGGGGTACTTGTGATAATGTTTACTATGCTAGGGGGTACTTGGTGAGTACAGGGTTTTAAAAGGGGTACATACCAATAAAATGTTGAGAAACACTGCTCTAACCCATATGTATAATGAGTAAAGTGTAGCAAAGCTCTAGAAATGAAGGTACGCCTGCCAGTGCTCTGGCCTCTACCGACATAAGTCATATTCTGCCCGTACAGAACACTACGATTCAATGTATACTGAGGCTATAGCATCCGGGCATTTATTTGTAAGCACAGCTGGAGCTGTCCCCTGAAGGGCCGCGATGCTTCACTGGTTTGTATATACAATACAATAACATTTCTATAGCTCTTTTCTCCCATAGGACTCAAAGCGCTTAGGCTCTCTCAGATTCAGTAATTAGTAGGATGAAGTATTCACACAACAAAAGTTATATTTCTGCAAATGCCAGACTGGAACAGGTGGGTTTTCAGTCTGGATTTAAACACATCCAGGGATGGGGCTGTCCTGATCTGTTGAGGTAAGGAGTTCCAAAACATAGGGGCAGCATGACAGAAGGCTCTGGGACCAAAAGTTTCCAAGTGGACTCTGGGTATGACTAGATTATTAGAACCTGTGGATCTGAGAATGCGGGGATTGCTACGCAGCTGTAACATATCTTTCAAGTATCCAGGGCCTAGATTATTCAGGGATTTAAATGTCAGTAGGCCGATCTTGAATAGGAGGTATACAGCTTTTTCAATTAGCTTGCCCAGAAAGGGGAGGTTAGAGACAGGTCTGTAGCTGGTCATTGCATCTGGGTCCAGGGAGGGTTTTTTGAGGAGAGGCCTGATGATTGCTTCCTTCAGTAAAGCAGGAAATATCCCTGATTGTAAGGAACAGTTAACAATTTTGAGGAATACCGGTACGAACAGGTCGGGGCAGTTCAACATGAGCTGTGTTGGGCCAGGATCCAGGTCACAGGATAGAATATGTCACTGAATACCTGGGAAATGGGAATATGCTGCCCCCAATGCAGCGACATGTGACTCAGTAGCGTTACTCTTTATGTAGGTAGATGTGGGAGGCAGCCATACACACCAGTTGCAAAAAGTAAACAGTGGCAGTTGAGCGTTCCTATCCTGCCTGGCGTTATTATTTGTACTCGGTTATCCATCTAGCAGGAAATGGAAGCTTTATTTAGAATTTTACCCTAGAAACTAATTAGTGGAGAAACGAAGCTTTGAGCAATTGAGAATTAGTGACGGGTTAGGTGGTTAGTAACAAGCTGCGAAATAAGTCGATACCTTCCAGTTAACGCAGCAATATGGCGATTGCTTTACCTCTTGAGGCTTCCTACCTCAACTCCCCTAGTTACCGGCTTGTGTCAGCAGAGTACACATACATGGAGTCGCTACTGTCCAGCGCGCGTTTGTATCGGTCTAATCACCAGTATGCGATAGTAAGGCAACCTTAGCTGCAGAGTGCCTGTGCATGCAAGCCGACATGGCACTCCGCAGTGTGAGGAGTCGGTGTGACGGCTGCGGCACTACAGCTCTGTACAGACAGTGTGGTGGCTCTAAAAAGAGCCTTTGTGTTGTGGGTGACAATGTATGACGCGCTTATGCCCTCTCGCCGCGGATCCTGCGGGCCAGCTGGATGTCTTTGGGCATGATGGTGACCCTCTTGGCGTGGATGGCGCACAGGTTGGTGTCCTCGAAGAGCCCCACCAGATAAGCCTCGCTGGCCTCCTGCAGAGCCATGACGGCCGAGCTCTGGAAGCGCAGGTCGGTCTTGAAGTCCTGGGCGATCTCCCGCACCAGGCGCTGGAAGGGCAGCTTGCGGATCAGCAGCTCGGTGGATTTCTGGTAGCGGCGGATCTCTCGGAGAGCCACTGTACCGGGCCGGTAGCGGTGAGGCTTCTTCACTCCTCCGGTGGCCGGGGCGCTCTTCCGGGCGGCTTTGGTGGCCAGCTGCTTGCGGGGAGCTTTCCCTCCGGTGGACTTGCGGGCGGTCTGCTTGGTTCTGGCCATCGCTCAATTGGCTGATTCTTCTCACAGGCGAGAATAGTCTGAGGAGAGCGGCCGGGAAGAGCCTTTTTATACACCCCGCACCTCTCTGTCATTGGCTGCCTCACACCACGCCCCCTGCAGGCCAGTACCCCTATTCATACAGCGCTCTGGCTTCTGATTGGCCGGGGCGATCGGGAGCTTTTATCTGAATGGCTACTGGAGAACATTTGTTATTTTTTAAATGCCCCGCCACATATTGCTTTGTTACACCAGCCCGCCAATCCTAGTGCAATGTCGCCTCATTCGGTTCTTATTGTTTTTAAATATTCTATCATCTTTTTTTTTTTTACAGCCTGCTAAAAAGCAGAAGCTGGATGAGTCACCTCCCTCTGCAGATCTGTAGTTTACACGCATGTGACTCTCTGTATCGGGTTGTAGTAATAGATCGGCCGGGCTGAGGATTCCTATTGTCATGTGGTGGAGACCTGAACTCTCCTTCCCCCATGTGCGGGCATCAGCCGGGGCTGTAATAGGAAGTCTCCCCGCTCCACTCACAGAGCGATCTAACACCGAGCGCAGCGTGACAGAACTCGGGGAAAGTTTGGAATGAGTTGTGTTGCAGTGACAGCAGATGGGATATCTGGCGAGCTTGCCGTGCGTCAGCGTCCCTCCAATTCTATATCTAATACCAAAGTATTATGGATGGAGAATGTCACTTCTGGCTGAGTGGCCACCCCCACACACACACAGCACTCCATCAATCACACATCTATTCAGAGATATTACCAAATAATGCTGCCAGGGACAGCCCGCTTCTAATCAACCCCAGCTGTAGACTCCTCAGGATACATTCTATATACTGTATGTATATAGCTACATGACTAGAAGTTCCGTCACTGACCCACGTGGCCGCAATACACCAGTAATCTTCATACCGACTATCTGCTTCTCTGACAAAGGCTCAACACACACCACACAATCTTGGTTGTTCAATCTTACCACTTTCATGTAGTATAAGAGCTTATCCAATCTATCATTTAAGGTAGTTTCAATCTGTTGGCCCTTATACTACATAGATTCGGTAAATCTGTACAACCAAGATTGTATGGTGTGTGTTGAGCTTAAAGTGCGACAGAAACAGATCACATCAACCAATCTATAGGATTGGTTCATTTTATTGTCGGGAAGACCCTGCGTCACTACAGGTCTATAGTAGTTTTATAGCAGTATTCTAATAAAAGCTTCACTAAACGATGCGGGGGGGGGGGCTACTAAACGTCACCTGCATTAATATCTATGTCTTACAAGTTTATAACAGAACACGTGGCGGCGATTTCCAGTAGGGGTGATGCAATTAGTAGCAAACCGTGTGCACCGCAGCTCTAGGTGGCAAGCTCCTGGGGCTGTTGGGTTATGATCGGTATGGGGCGCTGCTAAGCACGGTGCAGGGCAGGGGGTATTTATGGTTTATTGTATTCTCGGGCAGACTGAGGCCATCTGCTGCGACTCCCAAATTAAATGTGTTTAGTTCCCATAAATGCAAAGGTAAAGCAAGTCTTTCCGGAACTGCTGCTCATCGGTCAACTGAAACAGTAGATTTCCCCACACAGCAGCAAAACAATCGATACACGTGCTACATTCAACTGATCCCTGTACAGACAAGTTCTGGGTAGGTATACGGCTACCCTGTAACGTACGGATTAATTTAATAAAAAGTATGACTGCACCACGTGGCTGGAAAGTTTCGGTTCACTGTCCCTAAGCCTCACCCCTCAGCAGCAGCTTCTAGAGTAGACTGCGGAGAGACTCTGCACAGTACTGTTCCTGATACTAGAGCATATAAATGGATATATACCAACTGTAACAGCTCCGTATTGAATGAGTGGGTGGCTCTGAAAAGAGCCTTTGGGTTATCTGTATAGCTGGGTGAGAGATTACTTGGCGCTGGTGTACTTGGTGACGGCCTTGGTGCCCTCGGACACGGCGTGCTTGGCCAGCTCTCCCGGCAGCAGCAGGCGGACGGCGTTCTGGATCTCCCGGGAGGTGATTGTGTGGCCGTCACCAAGTACACCAGCGCCAAGTAATCTCCTCTCACCCGACTACACAGAAAACCCAAAGGCTCTTTTCAGAGCCACCCACTCATTCACTGCAGGGCTATGTATTGCTGTTGTGTTTTGCGCGCTTTAATAATCTTCGTGTCCCCGGTACTATTGCTCACTACTGAAGGCATAAACTGAGCACGGAAGGAGATTCCCACTCTGATTTCGATCACTAGCCGAGTGGTTCTGATTCATATATTTTCTCATCTTTATTTCTGAATTGGCGCTGGGGAGCTTCAGGGGTGACTAATGAATTGAATAGTTTCCCCTGCTGCTACTGACTATACCATTAGAACCCCAGAGACCTCTGTACCTGGAGATGCCGCAGTGTTTCTGAGAACACAATACAGATTCCAGAATTACTGATGCGCTGCGGCCACACGAGCCAGCGGCAGAAGTTGTGTATCATTCTATAGAATCCATCCTGGGATCACAGTGTAGCTGGTGATGGTGTTTTAGAAGCTGTCCATCCGGACAGGTGACGTCTCTAAACAATGCGTATTGTATAATAATTCTATGCAATGAAACTAATGGGGTGCATGCATGGTGGTGGTTTTGAAAGATGTAAATGAATGTATCAAAAGCGCAGCCACATGTAGAAAGTATCGCTTTCATAGGTATATTTACAAGAACATAATCATGAAATGAATCTCGGTGAATCTGATAGCTGATGAACGCCAAACCACCTAAATATCCTATCTGCTGAGACATGTGGTCACTCCAGCAAAACTAATCCCGATTCCCAGAGATCTAGAACGCTCCGCTCGGTCAGATCAGTCCGTTTGCGGAGCGAGGGGACTCGTATTATTGCCCCGGCTGGGGAGATCTCGGCTCTCCTAATCTGTCTCCATAACAAAGAGTAACCATCAGCCTGTTTTTTGTACTAATAAATGTATGTGAATTTATGCATGTTTCAAACTTTATTCAGGTGTATAAGCACTAATTATTATTTATGATTTAGATTGGTGAAATTATATATAGCTCTGACTACACCGGAGCAAGTAAACTTGCATGCAAGGGGATTGATTTAGCATATAAATTATCAACTAGTGGTGCTCACCGCCAGGTCGTGATCACGCTTACGCGTGGATTCACGACCATTTTGACGCATTCCGCCTCGGACACGAAAATCCGTGAATAGATTTTCAACCACGAAAATCTGCTTCGGCTTCGCGTGAATGCGGACAGAAATCCGCATTCACGCTCGTGAAACCCGGTGCTGAAGTCGTGGTTTGCGGAAATGCGTCAAACTATGCGGAAGTGACACATTGCAGGCCAATCAGAGTGCCCCAGCCAGGCCCTAGCAACCAATCACAGGAGGGGAGTTATGCCCTCCCCTCCTGAATATACAGCGGCGGCCATGATGGAAAAGCTCTGTCCTTGCTAGACTGTGGTGCTGAGAGGATTATCTCCAGGCCATTATTGTTTGAGCAAGTGCATTTATTGTGTTAAAAACAAAGCGTTTTTTTTTTCTAACACTGCTCTTATACTGTACACAGTTAGCTAGTCAGTGAGTGATTGCTGTAGTTAGTTGTAGTCAGTGTAGTGTAGTGGGAGTGTGGGAGTCTAGTGATTATTTAACTGTGTGTAGTGCTGTGCAGGCAGGTTCAGTGCTGCAGTGTAGTGGGAGTGGGGATTATCTGTGTGTAGAGTGCAGGCAGGCAGGTTAGTGCAGCTGCAGTGTTCACTTGTATATTCCAGTGACAGTTATACACTTGTACTATTTGCAGGCAGCCAGTCACACCGCCGGCGCCGCCACTCTCTGCCAGCGCTGTTCATTCATTCTGTCAGTGACCTTGTGCCGTGCCCAGTGCCCACTGCTCGCTCGCTCGCTGGCATATGAGCATCTCATTACACAGTGTGACATCCTTGTGTGCCCATTGCATCCTTCAGTGACCTAGTTGTATATCCAGTGCCCACTGCTGTGCCCACTGCATCCTTCAGTGACCTTGTACTGTGGCCACTGCATCCTTCAGTGACCTAGTTGTATATCCAGTGGCTACTGCTGTGCCCACTGCATCCTTCAGTGACCTTGTACTGTGCCCACTGCATCCTTCAGTGACCTTGTACTGTGCCCACTGCATCCTTCAGTGACCTAGTTGTATATCCAGTGCCCACTGCTGTGCCCAGTGCATCCTTCAGTGACCTTGTACTGTGGCCACTGCATCCTTCAGTGACCTAGTTGTATATCCAGTGCCCACTGCTGTGCCCACTGCATCCTTCAGTGACCTTGTACTGTGGCCACTGCATCCTTCAGTGACCTAGTTGTATATCCAGTGGCCACTGCTGTGCCCACTGCATCCTTCAGTGAGCTTGTACTGTGCCCACTGCATCCTTCAGTGACCTTGTACTGTGCCCACTGCATCCTTCAGTGACCTAGTTGTATATCCAGTGCCCACTGCTGTGCCCACTGCATCCTTTAGTGACCTTGTACTGTGCCCACTGCATCCTTCAGTGACCTTGTACTGTGCCCACTGCCCACTGCATCCAGTGATTCATTACTAGCAACATGTCTGGCAGGGTTTCGCGGGGTGAGAGGAAAGGGAGTTCAATTGCCTCAGCCACTTCTGGGACTACTCATGGACATCATGACTTCCTCCCAGACCTCTACTGTGAGCACCACTCCAAGCAGTAGCAGCAGCAGCCAACATCCCACGCTTGTTGTGACATCCACCCCAGCACCCACTGGTCAGCAGCCCTCCCAGGATGACAGCGTTCTGTCCCTCAGTCCGGCATCTGGGAACCTGCTGATGCAAGAAGCTCAGGACTAAGGCCTGGAACCCACTGCAAACCGCAAACGCTAAACGCAACCGCTAGCGTTTTGCCTGAGCGGTTTGCAAGCTGATTCATGCGAGTTTTCGGTCGCGTTTTGCAACAGTGTATTTTTTTCCCCAGCGGGTGCCTAGCGTTTTGCGTTTTGCGTTTTTATCCTGATTGGTCCTGTGAATTATTTTTCATTTTGTTACAGTGTGCTGAACCGCAAAACGCTAGCAGAACCGCTCAGTTTAGGTTTTGCTGAGCGTTTCTGCTAGCGTTTCAATACTTTACATTGAAGCGCTAACGCTCCCAAAATGCTGCATGTCCTGCGTTTGCGTTTCTGGGAAACGCAAACGCTCCTGTGGAAGTTGCCCCATCCATTAACATCAGCTGAGCGTTTTGGCAAAACGCTAGCGTATCGCAGCGCTGCCAAAACGCTGCCAAAAGCGCTCCTGTGGGTTCCAGCCCTTACTGGGGACTGATGTGGCAGAGATTGAGATCGGGCCACAATCACAAGCGTTGTTGAGTTCTGGTGATGAAGAAGAGGGGTCTGTGTCTGGGGATGTAGGGACAGAAGAGGAGGCGGGGGAGTCAGAGGAAGAGCTGGATTATGATGATGCTGCTGATGATGACGACGTTGTGGACCCTAACTATGTGCAGCCTGCTGAGTCCGTGGAAGAATGGTCAGAGCAGGATGACGAGTCACCTCGGCCTAGGCAAGGATATCGCCATATGTCAGGCAGGGGCAGGGGCATCGGCAGCAGTGGGCGTGGAGGAAGTAGACAGGACACTGCTTCAGCCGGCACCACCACCATGCAACCCCCGGCAACTACTACCACACATTGCTCCGCTGCACCCTCTGCTAGTGGGGGCCGCAGTAAATTAAAGTCACCAGTGTGGGATTGCTTTGAGGAATGTACTGATGACAAAAGGTATGCGGTGTGCAGGTTATGCAGCAAAAGATTGAGCCGTGGGAAAAGTCTGAGCAAGATGGGTACCTCATCCCTCCAGGGCCACCTGAGAAGCCGCCACTGCCGCGAGTATGCGGACTTTAAGAGGAAGCAGGCACTGCTGGCAGGGGTTCCTGAGAGCAGAAGGCCCACCAGCGCAGCAGCATCCTCCCTCCCTCAGGGTCGTGAATCCCCCACAGCAGCAGCAGTAGTAGCACGCAAGCGCTCTTCCACCTCGGCTGCTCAGGACACAGACATTGAGGCTGGCAGCCAGTGTTCGTCTCTCTCCTCTGTCTCCCCTGCATCCCAGCGTCGTCAGACCCTGCTGAGCGACACCTTTCAGGGTCTGACCAAGCCTCTGCCTCCAAGCCACAGGCGGATCCGCAAACTAAATGGCTTGCTGGCCCGGGCCATGGCATCACAGCTGCTTCCCTACTCCCTGGTGCAGGAGGGGAGCGCCATGCGGACGCTGCTCCAATTTGGCATCCCCGAGTGGCAAGTCCCCAGTTGCCACTATTTCAGCAGGAGCGCGATCCCAGCACTCCACAAGTTTGCGGTGGAAAACGTGGCCCGTTCCCTGGACTACTCTGTGGGCAAGCGGGTCCACGTGACCATGGACTCGTGGAGTAGCAGATTTGGGACAGGTCGCTACCTGTCCTTTACGGCCCACTGGGTGACACTGATGGAAGGGAGGGAGGACAAGAGCGCATCAGCCCAGCTAGTGGTGCCACCACGCGGGATCAGGGGGGATGCAGAAGGGTCCTGTCACGACACTCCCTCAGCACCCGGAAAGCAAGCCCGCCTCGGCAGCAGCAGCGCCAAGCCTCGGCACTGCCAAGCCCTTTTAAAATTGGTGACCCTGGGGAAGGAAAGGCTTACGGCCACCAACGTCCTGGCTGCCCTCAGGAAGCAGGAGCGGAGGTGGCTGACCCCCAGAGGCCTGGAAGTGGGGTATGTGGCAGCCGATAACGGGGCCAACCTGGTGGCAGCAGTGCAGCAGGGAAACCTCCAGCACATCCCCTGCTTGGCCCACGTGCTCAATCTTGTGGTGCAGCGCTTCTTGCGCACCTACCAGGGGATGAGCGAGCTGCTGCAGGATGCCCGGGCGGTGGTACGCTTTTTCCGCCTGTCAGCCACTGCCTCTGCACTCTTGTCCACCTTACAGCAGCAGTATGGAAGGCCACAACACCGGCTGATCATCGACATGCCAGTTCGCTGGAATTCGACTCTGGCCATGTTGGAGCGGCTGTGTCAGCACAGGCTGGCTGTTAGGGCCTACATGCTAGACCCAAGTGTCCCCAGCAACCAGCAAGTCCCCATGATTACTGCCACTCAGTGGACACTGATGCAGCAAGTATGCCTGGTGCTGAGCAGTGGTGCTCACCGCCAGGTCGTGATCACGCTTACGCGTGGATTCACGACCATTTTGACGCATTCCGCCTCGGACACGAAAATCCGTGAATAGATTTTCAACCACGAAAATCTGCTTCGGCTTCGCGTGAATGCGGACAGAAATCCGCATTCACGCTCGTGAAACCCGGTGCTGAAGTCGTGGTTTGCGGAAATGCGTCAAACTATGCGGAAGTGACACATTGCAGGCCAATCAGAGTGCCCCAGCCAGGCCCTAGCAACCAATCACAGGAGGGGAGTTATGCCCTCCCCTCCTGAATATACAGCGGCGGCCATGATGGAAAAGCTCTGTCCTTGCTAGACTGTGGTGCTGAGAGGATTATCTCCAGGCCATTATTGTTTGAGCAAGTGCATTTATTGTGTTAAAAACAAAGCGTTTTTTTTTTCTAACACTGCTCTTATACTGTACACAGTTAGCTAGTCAGTGAGTGATTGCTGTAGTTAGTTGTAGTCAGTGTAGTGTAGTGGGAGTCTAGTGATTATTTAACTGTGTGTAGTGCTGTGCAGGCAGGTTCAGTGCTGCAGTGTAGTGGGAGTGGGGATTATCTGTGTGTAGAGTGCAGGCAGGCAGGTTAGTGCAGCTGCAGTGTTCACTTGTATATTCCAGTGACAGTTATACACTTGTACTATTTGCAGGCAGCCAGTCACACCGCCGGCGCCGCCACTCTCTGCCAGCGCTGTTCATTCATTCTGTCAGTGACCTTGTGCCGAGCCCAGTGCCCACTGCTCGCTCGCTCGCTGGCATATGAGCATCTCATTACACAGTGTGACATCCTTGTGTGCCCATTGCATCCTTCAGTGACCTAGTTGTATATCCAGTGCCCACTGCTGTGCCCACTGCATCCTTCAGTGACCTTGTACTGTGGCCACTGCATCCTTCAGTGACCTAGTTGTATATCCAGTGGCTACTGCTGTGCCCACTGCATCCTTCAGTGACCTTGTACTGTGCCCACTGCATCCTTCAGTGACCTTGTACTGTGCCCACTGCATCCTTCAGTGACCTAGTTGTATATCCAGTGCCCACTGCTGTGCCCAGTGCATCCTTCAGTGACCTTGTACTGTGGCCACTGCATCCTTCAGTGACCTAGTTGTATATCCAGTGCCCACTGCTGTGCCCACTGCATCCTTCAGTGACCTTGTACTGTGGCCACTGCATCCTTCAGTGACCTAGTTGTATATCCAGTGGCCACTGCTGTGCCCACTGCATCCTTCAGTGAGCTTGTACTGTGCCCACTGCATCCTTCAGTGACCTTGTACTGTGCCCACTGCATCCTTCAGTGACCTAGTTGTATATCCAGTGCCCACTGCTGTGCCCACTGCATCCTTCAGTGACCTTGTACTGTGGCCACTGCATCCTTCAGTGACCTAGTTGTATATCCAGTGCCCACTGCTGTGCCCACTGCATCCTTCAGTGACCTTGTACTGTGGCCACTGCATCCTTCAGTGACCTAGTTGTATATCCAGTGCCCACTGCTGTGCCCACTGCATCCTTCAGTGACCTTGTACTGTGCCCACTGCATCCTTCAGTGACCTTGTACTGTGCCCACTGCATCCAGTGATTCATTACTAGCAACATGTCTGGCAGGGTTTCGCGGGGTGAGAGGAAAGGGAGTTCAATTGCCTCAGCCACTTCTGGGACTGCTCCACGTCCAGGGAGAGGACGCCCAGCTGTACGTGGTCGTGATGCAGCAGAAAAGGGGGCAGCAAAGCCTGGGCCGAGTCAGCGGACGCCATTGTCCAAATATTTTAAAGTTTCTGGTCCCCGTGTGGTGGTTGAGCAAATGGAACCTGACGTACTCATGGACATCATGACTTCCTCCCAGACCTCTACTGTGAGCACCACTCCAAGCAGTAGCAGCAGCAGCCAACATCCCACGCTTGTTGTGACATCCACCCCAGCACCCACTGGTCAGCAGCCCTCCCAGGATGACAGCGTTCTGTCCCTCAGTCCGGCATCTGGGAACCTGCTGATGCAAGAAGCACAGGACTTACTGGGGACTGATGTGGCAGAGATTGAGATCGGGCCACAATCACAAGCGTTGTTGAGTTCTGGTGATGAAGAAGAGGGGTCTGTGTCTGGGGATGTAGGGACAGAAGAGGAGGCGGGGGAGTCAGAGGAAGAACTGGATTATGATGATGCTGCTGATGATGACGTTGTGGACCCTAACTATGTGCAGCCTGCTGAGTCCGTGGAAGAATGGTCAGAGCAGGATGACGAGTCACCTCGGCCTAGGCAAGGATATCGCCATATGTCAGGCAGGGGCAGGGGCATCGGCAGCAGTGGGCGTGGAGGAAGTAGACAGGACACTGCTTCAGCCGGCACCACCACCATGCAACCCCCGGCAACTACTACCACACATTGCTCCGCTGCACCCTCTGCTAGTGGGGGCCGCAGTAAATTAAAGTCACCAGTGTGGGATTGCTTTGAGGAATGTACTGATGACAAAAGGTATGCGGTGTGCAGGTTATGCAGCAAAAGATTGAGCCGTGGGAAAAGTCTGAGCAAGATGGGTACCTCATCCCTCCAGGGCCACCTGAGAAGCCGCCACTGCCGCGAGTATGCGGACTTTAAGAGGAAGCAGGCACTGCTGGCAGGGGTTCCTGAGAGCAGAAGGCCCACCAGCGCAGCAGCATCCTCCCTCCCTCAGGGTCGTGAATCCCCCACAGCAGCAGCAGTAGTAGCACGCAAGCGCTCTTCCACCTCGGCTGCTCAGGACACAGACATTGAGGCTGGCAGCCAGTGTTCGTCTCTCTCCTCTGTCTCCCCTGCATCCCAGCGTCGTCAGACCCTGCTGAGCGACACCTTTCAGGGTCTGACCAAGCCTCTGCCTCCAAGCCACAGGCGGATCCGCAAACTAAATGGCTTGCTGGCCCGGGCCATGGCATCACAGCTGCTTCCCTACTCCCTGGTGCAGGAGGGGAGCGCCATGCGGACGCTGCTCCAATTTGGCATCCCCGAGTGGCAAGTCCCCAGTCGCCACTATTTCAGCAGGAGCGCGATCCCAGCACTCCACAAGTTTGCGGTGGAAAACGTGGCCCGTTCCCTGGACTACTCTGTGGGCAAGCGGGTCCACGTGACCATGGACTCGTGGAGTAGCAGATTTGGGACAGGTCGCTACCTGTCCTTTACGGCCCACTGGGTGACACTGATGGAAGGGAGGGAGGACAAGAGCGCATCAGCCCAGCTAGTGGTGCCACCACGCGGGATCAGGGGGGATGCAGAAGGGTCCTGTCACGACACTCCCTCAGCACCCGGAAAGCAAGCCCGCCTCGGCAGCAGCAGCGCCAAGCCTCGGCACTGCCAAGCCCTTTTAAAATTGGTGACCCTGGGGAAGGAGAGGCTTACGGCCACCAACGTCCTGGCTGCCCTCAGGAAGCAGGAGCGGAGGTGGCTGACCCCCAGAGGCCTGGAAGTGGGGTATGTGGCAGCCGATAACGGGGCCATCTGGTGGCAGCAGTGCAGCAGGGAAACCTCCAGCACATCCCCTGCTTGGCCCACGTGCTCAATCTTGTGGTGCAGCGCTTCTTGCGCACCTACCAGGGGATGAGCGAGCTGCTGCAGGATGCCCGGGCGGTGGTACGCTTTTTCCGCCTGTCAGCCACTGCCTCTGCACTCTTGTCCACCTTACAGCAGCAGTATGGAAGGCCACAACACCGGCTGATCATCGACATGCCAGTTCGCTGGAATTCGACTCTGGCCATGTTGGAGCGGCTGTGTCAGCACAGGCTGGCTGTTAGGGCCTACATGCTAGACCCAAGTGTCCCCAGCAACCAGCAAGTCCCCATGATTACTGCCACTCAGTGGACACTGATGCAGCAAGTATGCCTGGTGCTGAGTCCCTTCCTGGAGGCAACCAAGATGGTCAGTGAGGAGCGGGCCTCTGTGTGCCAGTGGGTGCCCTTGGTTTGTCTACTGGAGCAGGCAATGGACAATTTAATTGAGCGTGGGGATGAAGCCCTGAGGCAGTTGGAAGAACAGGAGCAGATGGCAGCACAGTCCAGCTCAGAGGAGGGCTCACAGCAGGTAGTGGAAGAGTTGGAGGTCCCTAACCTGAATGAGGAGGAGGAGGAGGAGCAGAGTGCAGCAGGGGTTGTACGTGGATGGCGGTTTGAGGAGGACAACGACATGGCACAGGAAGAGGACAGGCATGCGTTATGGGACAATGGCGAGGACGAGGAAGATCTTGCTGGCAGGGCCCACTTGTTTCCCATGGCTGTGCACATGTTGCGCTGCCTTCGCAGGGACCCCCGGGTGATCCAGATGCGTTCAAGGGAGGACATCTGGATTACCTTGATGCTTGATCCCCGTCTGAAGGGGAAGCTGGGAGACTTAATGACGCCATCCACCACCGAGCAACGCACAAGGGAGTTGAAGGAGGCCCTTGTGCGCAGACTACTGGAAGCATTCCCCCAGCCTTCCACCCCCACTGTAACTGCTCTGCCAAGCCAGCAAGAGGTGCCTGCCATTGCCACTAGCAGCACAACAACCACCACCAGCAGCAGCAGCAGCAACTGGCGCCCCGGAGACCTGAAGAGCCTAAGCAAGAGCCTGTATGCAGTGCAGCAGCCCAGAACAGAGGTGCCCGCCACAGCATCCACCACCAACTAGAGTTGGGCCGAACGGTTCGCCTGCGAACGGTTCCATGCGAACTTCAGTGGTTCGCGTTTGCGTCCCGCAGGCGAACCTTTGCGGAAGTTCGGTTCGCCCCATAATGCACATGGAGGGTCAACTTTGACCCTCTACATCACAGTCAGCAGGCCCAGTGTAGCCAATTAGGCTACACTAGCCCCTGGAGCCCCACCCCCCCTTATATAAGGCAGGCAGCGGCGGCCATTACGGCCACTCGTGTGCCTGCATTAGTCAGAGTAGGGCGAGCTGCTGCAGACTGTCTCTCAGGGAAAGATTAGTTAGGCTTAGCTTGTTCCTGTCTGGCTGCATACCTGTTCTGTGAACCCACCACTGCATACCTGTGCTGTGAACCCACCACTGCATACCTGTGCTGTGAACCCACCACTGCATACCTGTTCTGTTCAGTGGACCCGCCACTGTATACCTGTTCATTGAACCCACCACTGCATACCTGTGCTGTGAACCCACCACTGCATACCTGTGCTGTGAACCCACCACTGCATACCTGTGCTGTGAACCCACCACTGCATACCTGTTCTGTTCAGTGGACCCGCCACTGCATACCTGTTCTGTTTAGTGAACCGCCACTGTATACCTGTTCTGTTTAGTGAACCCGCCACTGCATACCTGTTCTGTTCAGTGGACCCACCGCATCAGTGCGCATACCTGTGCAGTTAAGTGAACCCGCCACTGCATACCTGTTCTGTTCAGTGGACCCGCCACTGTATACCTGTTCTGTTTAGTGAACCCGCCACTGCATACCTGTTCTGTTCAGTGAACCCACCGCACCAGTGCGCATACCTGTGCAGTTAAGTGAACCCGCCACTGCATACCTGTTCTGTTCAGTGGACCCGCCACTGCATACCTGTTCTGTTTAGTGAACCGCCACTGTATACCTGTCCTGTTTAGTAAACCCGCCACTGCATACCTGTTCTGTTCAGTGGACCCGCCACTGCATACCTGTTCTGTTTAGTGAACCGCCACTGTATACCTGTTCTGTTTAGTGAACCCGCCACTGCATACCTGTTCTGTTCAGTGAACCCACCGCATCAGTGCGCATACCTGTGCAGTTAAGTGAACCCGCCACTGCATACCTGTTCTGTTCAGTGGACCCGCCACTGCATACCTGTTCTGTTTAGTGAACCGCCACTGTATACCTGTTCTGTTTAGTGAACCCGCCACTGCATACCTGTTCTGTTCAGTGGACCCGCCACTGCATACCTGTTCTGTGAACCCGCCACTGTATACCTGTTCTGTTCAGTGAACCCACCGCATCAGTGCGCATACCTGTGCAGTTAAGTGAACCCACCTACCTACGTGAGTGCACGCAGTGTGATATACCACTCCGTGCATACCCGATATGGACAAAACAGGTAGAGGAAGAGGTAGTGGCAGAGCCAGAGGAAGGCCACCCGGCAGGTCTGCGCGAGGTCGTGTAAATGTAATTTCATGTGGACCTGGCCCACAGTACAGTGCTCGGAAGAAGGCACGTCCCATCACCTCCCAAGATTGTCAGGACGTGGTTGAGTATTTAGCGACACAGAACACCTCATCTTGCTCAGCCACCAGTGCTACTACTAGCACCACTTCCGCTGCATTTGACACTTCGCAAGAATTATTTAGTTGTGAAATCACTGATGCACAGCCATTGTTGTTACAGCCAGATGAATTTTCACCAGCTCATATGTCTGAGTTACGCGGCAACATTATGGACAGTCACTGTTCTGTCATTCAGCTACATCAGCCAGGTGACCATATGGGCTGTAAAGCCACCAAAACCTGCACTCTCGCCATGGTGCGCACCAGTAAAGCACGGCCGTCACTACACAAACAGCTGTTTGCGGTGCGTTACACGATGAGTTTGGTGTGTCAGTGTGAAGCAGTACCTTAATTACACTACCTGATTGATGTATACACATGCAAGATGTTTGAAAGCACTTTAGGCCTGTCATTTAGCATTCAATGTGATTTCTGCCCTTAAAACGCTGCTTTGCGTCAAATCCAGATTTTTCCCGGGGACTTTTGGCATGTATCCCACTCCGCCATCCCCCCCTCCAGGTGTTAGACCCCTTGAAACATCTTTTCCATCACTTTTGTGGCCAGCATAATTATTTTTTTTTTCAAAGTTCGCATCCCCATTGAAGTCTATTGCGGTTCGCGAACTTTAACGCGAACCGAACCTTTCGCGAAAGTTCGCGAACCCGGTTCGCGAACCGAAAATCGGAGGTTCGGCCCAACTCTACCACCAACCAGCACAAGCAACGACTGACCACCATGGTGTCTGACTATATGGGGTCATCCAGCGGGCTCAATGACACCGACAGCCCCGTGGACCCCTTGGAGTACTGGGTCAAGAGACTGGACATCTGGAGCGAGCTTTCCCAGTACGCCCTGGAACTCCTATCCTGCCCTCCTTCCAGTGTCCTCTCAGAGAGATGCTTTAGTGCGGCCGGTGGCGTGGTCACAGAGAAGCGCTCTCGGCTCTCCCACGCCTCTGTGGACAAACTCACCTTCCTGAAAATCAACCAGGCTTGGGTGGAAGGTGAGTTCCTGGCCCCTATTGTTGGACACAGGGGGACATGAAGTGGCTGCTGCATGTGCTGTTGTTAACTATGCCTGCCTTTATAAAGACATTTACTACCTGCCTAGTGCCTACCTTGGTTAATTTTTTGGTGTTATGGTACTACTACCAGTAAGTTGCCATGGTCCTCCTTCTGAGCTGCTGAACTGACCGCCCGCTTTGTCCTCCTGAATCAGTCGCTACTACATTCTGCGTTCACACTGCCCGGGTCACCGGGTGCATTTAATTTTTTGGCCAGCACTATGACGCTGTGCTACTACTACTATGCTGCTGCTGCTGAACTGACCGCCCGCTTTGTCCTCCTGACTCAGTCGCTACTACACTCTGCGTTCACACTGCCCGGGTCACCCGGTGCATTTAATTTTTTGGCCAGCACTATGACGCTGTGCTACTACTACTGTGCTGCTGCTGCTGAACTGACCGCCCGCTTTGTCCTCCTGACTCAGTCGCTACTACACTCTGCGTTCACACTGCCCGGGTCACCTTGTGCATTTAATTTTTTGGCCAGCACTATGACGCTGTGCTGCTACTACTACCAGAAGTATGTTGCCGTGGTCCTTCTGTGCTGCTGAACTGACCGCCCGCATAGTCCTTCTCCTGACTCAGTCGCTACCACCACTGCACTCTGCGTTCACACTGCCCGTGTCCACTGACAACTCTGCTGCCATGTCATTGCTAATTGCTGCAAAAAAAACAAACAAAAAAAAATTACAAAAACCTCTCTGGAGCCTTTTTGCCGTCAGCCACTCATCCTCCTCCAGCGGTACCTTCGCCGCCAAGTGCCATTGGAACTCGCCTTCACCTCTTTGACTGCTTAACGCGTATATCCCTTTTTAAAACCACTTATTACCAATTAATAGCCCCATTTAAAGTGTTGATTTCACTTTAAAATCCATTTTCTCTAGAAAAAATTTTTTTGGGGGAATTTTTTATGTTGAAGTTATGTTGCCCCTTATCACCTCGATAATCCATGCTATTTGGGGGACTGTAGCATGTATGGGGGCTTTGTTATTAACATTAAAAGAAAATCCGCCTCCGGGTGTGAATCCACGCGTGATTACGCCATTCACGGGAAAAAATCCGCGTGGTTGCGTGGACGCGACCGCAAATCCGCATGCGGCGGGGCCGAATGCGGATTTTTTTTTTCAACCACGCGGATTTCCGAATTCGTGGATGAGGCACATCCGAGCATCCCTAGTGCTGAGTCCCTTCCTGGAGGCAACCAAGATGGTCAGTGAGGAGCGGGCCTCTGTGTGCCAGTGGGTGCCCTTGGTTTGTCTACTGGAGCAGGCAATGGACAATTTAATTGAGCGTGGGGATGAAGCCCTGAGGCAGTTGGAAGAACAGGAGCAGATGGCAGCACAGTCCAGCTCAGAGGAGGGCTCACAGCAGGTAGTGGAAGAGTTGGAGGTCCCTAACCTGAATGAGGAGGAGGAGGAGGAGCAGAGTGCAGCAGGGGTTGTACGTGGATGGCGGTTTGAGGAGGACAACGACATGGCACAGGAAGAGGACAGGCATGCGTTATGGGACAATGGCGAGGACGAGGAAGATCTTGCTGGCAGGGCCCACTTGTTTCCCATGGCTGTGCACATGTTGCGCTGCCTTCGCAGGGACCCCCGGGTGATCCAGATGCGTTCAAGGGAGGACATCTGGATTACCTTGATGCTTGATCCCCGTCTGAAGGGGAAGCTGGGAGACTTAATGACGCCATCCACCACCGAGCAACGCACAAGGGAGATGAAGGAGGCCCTTGTGCGCAGACTACTGGAAGCATTCCCCCAGCCTTCCACCCCCACTGTAACTGCTCTGCCAAGCCAGCAAGAGGTGCCTGCCATTGCCACTAGCAGCACAACAACCACCACCAGCAGCAGCAGCAGCAACTGGCGCCCCGGAGACCTGAAGAGCCTAAGCAAGAGCCTGTATGCAGTGCAGCAGCCCAGAACAGAGGTGCCCGCCACAGCATCCACCACCAACCAGCACAAGCAACGACTGACCACCATGGTGTCTGACTATATGGGGTCATCCAGCGGGCTCAATGACACCGACAGCCCCGTGGACCCCTTGGAGTACTGGGTCAAGAGACTGGACATCTGGAGCGAGCTTTCCCAGTACGCCCTGGAACTCCTATCCTGCCCTCCTTCCAGTGTCCTCTCAGAGAGATGCTTTAGTGCGGCCGGTGGCGTGGTCACAGAGAAGCGCTCTCGGCTCTCCCACGCCTCTGTGGACAAACTCACCTTCCTGAAAATCAACCAGGCTTGGGTGGAAGGTGAGTTCCTGGCCCCTATTGTCGGACACAGGGGGACATGAAGTGGCTGCTGCATGTGCTGTTGTTAACTATGCCTGCCTTTATAAAGACATTTACTACCTGCCTAGTGCCTACCTTGGTTAATTTTTTGGTGTTATGGTACTACTACCAGTAAGTTGCCATGGTCCTCCTTCTGAGCTGCTAAACTGACCGCCCGCTTTGTCCTCCTGACTCAGTCGCTACTACACTCTGCGTTCACACTGCCCGGGTCACCGGGTGCATTTAATTTTTTGGCCAGCACTATGACGCTGTGCTACTACTACTGTGCTGCTGCTGCTGAACTGACCGCCCGCTTTGTCCTCCTGACTCAGTCGCTACTACACTCTGCGTTCACACTGCCCGGGTCACCGGGTGCATTTAATTTTTTGGCCAGCACTATGACGCTGTGCTACTACTACTGTGCTGCTGCTGCTGAACTGACCGCCCGCTTTGTCCTCCTGACTCAGTCGCTACTACACTCTGCGTTCACACTGCCCGGGTCACCGGGTGCATTTAATTTTTTGGCCAGCACTATGACGCTGTGCTGCTACTACTGTGCTGCTGCTGCTGAACTGACCGCCCGCTTTGTCCTCCTGACTCAGTCGCTACTACATTCTGCGTTCACACTGCCCGGGTCACCGGGTGCATTTAATTTTTTGGCCAGCACTATGACGCTGTGCTACTACTACTGTGCTGCTGCTGCTGAACTGACCGCCCGCTTTGTCCTCCTGACTCAGTCGCTACTACACTCTGCGTTCACACTGCCCGGGTCACCCGGTGCATTTAATTTTTTGGCCAGCACTATGACGCTGTGCTACTACTACTGTGCTGCTGGTGCTGAACTGACCGCCCGCTTTGTCCTCCTGACTCAGTCGCTACTACACTCTGCGTTCACACTGCCCGGGTCACCGGGTGCATTTAATTTTTTGGCCAGCACTATGACGCTGTGCTGCTACTACTACCAGAAGTATGTTGCCGTGGTCCTTCTGTGCTGCTGAACTGACCGCCCGCATAGTCCTTCTCCTGACTCAGTCGCTACCACCACTGCACTCTGCGTTCACACTGCCCGTGTCCACTGACAACTCTGCTGCGATGTCATTGCTAATTGCTGCAAAAAAAACAAACAAAAAAAAATTACAAAAACCTCTCTGGAGCCTTTTTGCCGTCAGCCACTCATCCTCCTCCAGCGGTACCTTCGCCGCCAAGTGCCATTGGAACTCGCCTTCACCTCTTTGACTGCTTAACGCGTATATCCCTTTTTAAAACCACTTATTACCAATTAATAGCCCCATTTAAAGTGTTGATTTCACTTTAAAATCCATTTTCTCTAGAAAAATTTTTTTTTTGGGAATTTTTTATGTTGAAGTTATGTTGCCCCTTATCACCTCGATAATCCATGCTATTTGGGGGACTGTAGCATGTATGGGGGCTTTGTTATTAACATTAAAAGAAAATCCGCCTCCGGGCGTGAATCCACGCGTAATTACGCCATTCACGGGAAAAAATCCGCGTGGTTGCGTGGACGCGACCGCAAATCCGCATGCGGCGGGGCCGAATGCGGATTTTTTTTTTCAACCACGCGGATTTCCGAATTCGTGGATGAGGCACATCCGAGCATCCCTATTATCAACAACAATCTCTATGGGCTTGATTCACAAAGCCGTGCTAACCTACTTAGCACCTTTGGGCGTGATGATAAGCAGGGTGCTAAGTAGGTTAGCACCGTTTTGTGAATCACATCGCGCGCAAAACTTTGCGCACGCACAGCGAGGTGCCCGCAAAACGTCGCATAGAGGTGAATGGGCATTTTGCATGCACCGTGATGCGGCACGCAAAACTTTGCACACAGGACTTTGCGAGTGATCAGAACTTATCACGCCTAAACGGAGTTTAGGTGTTATAAGGGGCAGGGCCGGCCTCAGGTTTCACAGCGCCCTGAGCGAAACCTGATTTTTGTGCCCCCCCCCCTTCATCCTTTTCCCACTTGCATATACACTCACGCACGTATACACACACAGGTCCATATGCAATTCCCCTTTTCTCCTGAGATATCTGAGATTTGCATTTTATCTTCGTGACACATCACGCATGTATAATAGAAAAATACTATTAATAACCACGAATGGATGGAGTGCATTATCATGAATACACTTAAAAATGAAGGCTAGAACCTTTCAGGAATATTTATAAAAACAATCAGTGGGACAGTTAGCCGCCTCCTCCCCCATTTAGAATGATAGCACAACACTGACAATTTGCACCACACATTATAGCTGCAGTGCGCCCCCCTCCAAAATGCCCTCAGACTCAATATAGATAGGTAGCAAGGTATAGGTGCCCCCAGTATAGGATCTCATGTATAGGTGCCCTCAATATAGGTTGCCAAGCATAGGTGCCCCCAGTATAGGAAGTCAGTTGAAGGTCTCCACCCCCCTCATAGGTAGCCAAGCGTAGGTACCTCCAGTATAGGTAGCCAGGAGTAGGTGCCCTCCCTCAGTATAGGTAGCCAGCTATAGGTGCCCTCAGCATAGGAAATCAGGTGTAGGTGCCCTCAGTATAGGCAACCAGCTATAGGCGCCCCCTTGGAAGCTGGCGCCCTGAGCGACCGCTCCGGTCGCTCATATCAAAGGCCGGCTATGATAAGGGGCTTATCACAAGCGTGCTAACAGTTAGCACGGCTTTGTGAATCAAGCCCAATGGGTCGGAAATGATCCTGACTAAAGAAATTACATTTAGAAACACAGAAGAGAGCCCTTTTCTCTGTATGAGTCGCTTTATGTGAAATTGATGGAAACATACAGCTGATGTGTGAGAGACTCATCCCAATTGCAGGCAGCAGAGGAGAGCTCAGCCTGTGCTAACATCCGGGACATTCCTCAGCATAATATCCCCCTCCAGGGGTCAGTAGCCCCCCAGCCCCGTATAATGTGTGGCCGGGATCCCCTCCTTCATACTGCGGGGGGGAGTGACAGGAGACCCCGTATATCAGACATGTTACCCCCTGATAACGATGGAGACAGAGGAGATCGGGGGAGCAGGAAGCGGAGCTGGTCACATTACAGCGGGATTTCCCGGCCACTGTCGCCGCTCAGAAGCCCCCCGTGACTGTAATGGGGGAGGGGAGACCCCTGCCAGCCGGGCGGCCGCACACAGGGGGCGCACCGCTACTTTCCGGGGGGAATAAACCCACTTTTCTCCCGGCGAGGAAACACAAGCAGAGAGCCGAAGAGTAACAGCTGTGTGGAGAGGCGGGCGGCTCAGAGTCCGGATCCCACCAATAGGAAGACGGGACGCGCTACTGTCAGCAGCCAATGGCAGCGCAGCCGGAGAGAGTATATAAGCGCTCACTGGCGGTCACTTGCAATGTTACACTTTGTTGCAAAATAACTAGGAAGATGGCAGAGACCGCCCCAGCAGCCGCCCCTCCCGCAGCGGAGCCCGCCGCCAAGAAGAAGCAGCCTAAGAAGGCGGCAGCCGGAGGAGGAGCCAAGAAAGCCAGCAAGAAGCCTTCCGGCCCCGCCGTGTCCGAGCTCATCCTCAAGGCCGTGTCCGCCTCCAAAGAGCGCAGCGGGGTCTCCCTGGCCGCCCTGAAGAAGGCTCTGGCTGCCGGAGGCTACGATGTGGAGAAGAATAACAGCCGCCTCAAGCTGGCCATCAAGGGCTTGCTGACAAAGGGCAGCCTCGTCCATGTCAAAGGCACCGGCGCCTCCGGATCCTTCAAGGTCAGCAAGAAGGAGGCAGCCGGCAAAGAGCACAAGAAGCCGGCACAGGCCAAGAAGAAGCCAGCGGCTGCCGCCAAGCCTAAGAAGCCGGCTACTGCCAGGAAGCCCAAAGCCGCCAAGTCCCCGAAGAAGCCTAAGAAAGCCCCCAGCGCCGCCAAGAAGAGCCCCGCTAAGAAGGCAGCCAAGAAACCGGCGGCAGCTGCTGCCAAGAAACCCAAAGCTGCCGCTAAACCCAAGAAAGCCGCCAAGAGCCCCGCTAAGAAGGCAGCCAAGCCTAAGGCCGCCAAAAGCCCTGCAAAGAAGGCAGCAAAGCCCAAGAAGGCCGCTCCTAAGAAGAAATAAGCTGCAGCTTGTCTCTCCAGAAACACAAAGGCTCTTTTCAGAGCCACCCACCCTCTCCTAACAGAGCTGTGTACTCGGCCAGATCACACGCTGTAGAGCCAGGTTTGGGAATGGAAATTATGTTCTCTAACGGGCCCCATATGTATACTGAAAAAGGGTAATGATTAGCAAAGCTCTAGAAAAGAAGGTACGCCTGCCAGAGCTTTGGCCTCTACATACAGAAGTTATACTCTGCCCGTACAGAACACTACGGATTCAATGTATACTGAGGCTATAGCATCCGGTAATTTACTTGTAAGCACAGCTGTTGGAGCTGTCCCCTGAAGGGCTGAAATATGAAGCTTTGAGCGATTGAGAATTAGTGACGGGTTAGGTGGTTAGTAACAAGCTGCGAAATAAGTCGATACCTTCCAGTTAACGCAGCAATATGGCGATTGCTTTACCTCTTGAGGCTTCCTACCTCAACTCCCCTAGTTACCGGCTTGTGTCAGCAGAGTACACATACATGGAGCCGCTACTGTCCAGCGCGCGTTTGTATCGGTCTAATCACCAGTATGCGATAGTAAGGCAACCTTAGCTGCAGAGTGCCTGTGCATGCAAGCTGACATGGCACTCCGCAGTGTGAGGAGTCGGTGTGACGGCTGCGGCACTACAGCTCTGTACAGACAGTGTGGTGGCTCTAAAAAGAGCCTTTGTGTTGTGGGTGACAATGTATGACGCGCTTATGCCCTCTAGTGTTGTCCGGATCATGAACGATTCGGATCTTTGATCCGAATCTATTTTATGAGTCGATCATCCGAATCCTCAAAATGAGTGATTCGGATCGCAAAAGGGGCGGGGCCAGAAGCGACACGCCCCCTCTCAGCGGGCAGCGGGGTCCTGGAAGCAGAGCTAAGATGGATCGCTCTGTTGGATGGGAGCCAGCCTTGCAGGGAGACAGGTAGATGAGGGGACATGGGTGCCACTGCCAGATATGTGTAGAGCACACATACTGGCTGCAATGTGCTGCTGATTATAGGCTGGCTGTTCCGTAGTTGTGCACAGTGATCACATTGGAAGCTTTTGGCTCAGCTCAGCACAGCTCAGTAACTTTGCAGGCACTGTGATTGCTGTGCAATATGATCCTCCTGCACTCGGCACAAAACAGCTGCACTTATCTTTGGGGAATGCTTTCTTTCACTGTGCGACGTTTGCTTTCAAAGTACACAGATGAGCATATAGGTGAAATACATGTAAAACATATGATTGCAGCATGTGGGTATTGTGTGCAAACATTTCTGCTCTCTACTCATCCCTCCTCCCTTCTCTGTCCACTCCCTGCCCTCTGTCCATCTTCTCCCCTTCTCTGTGTGTCCACCCCCCTCCCCTTCTCCTGTCCACAGCAGGGAAAGACCTGTCCTGCTAGTCATTTCACCCCCGAATGCTTCGGTAGTAAAATGATCCGAGATTCGGATCAAAGATCCGGATCTCTTCAATGATCCGATTCGAATCATCCGGATCATTGAAAAGATCCGAACTTCCCATCTCTAATGCCCTCTCGCCGCGGATCCTGCGGGCCAGCTGGATGTCTTTGGGCATGATGGTGACCCTCTTGGCGTGGATGGCGCACAGGTTGGTGTCCTCGAAGAGCCCCACCAGATAAGCCTCGCTGGCCTCCTGCAGAGCCATGACGGCCGAGCTCTGGAAGCGCAGGTCGGTCTTGAAGTCCTGGAGCGATCTCCCGCACCAGGCGCTGGAAGGGCAGCTTGTGGATCAGCAGCTCGGTGGATTTCTGGTAGCGGCGGATCTCTCGGAGAGCCACTGTACCGGGCCGGTAGCGGTGAGGCTTCTTCACTCCTCCGGTGGCCGGGGCGCTCTTCCGGGCGGCTTTGGTGGCCAGCTGCTTGCGGGGAGCTTTCCCTCCGGTGGACTTGCGGGCGGTCTGCTTGGTTCTGGCCATCGCTCAATCGGCTGATTCTTCTCACAGGCGAGAATAGTCTGAGGAGAGTGGCCGGGAAGAGCCTTTTTATACACCCCGCACCTCTCTGTCATTGGCTGCCTCACACCACGCCCCCTGCAGGCCAGTACCCTGATTCATACAGCGCTCTGGCTTCTGATTGGCCGGGGCGATCGGGAGCTTTTATCTGAATGGCTACTGGAGAACATTTGTTATTTTTTAAATGCCCCGCCACATATTGCTTTGTTACACCAGCCCGCCAATCCTAGTGCAATGTCGCCTCATTCGGTTCTTATTGTTTTTAAATATTCTATCATCATTTTTTTTTTTTTTTACAGCCTGCTAAAAAGCAGAAGCTGGATGAGTCACGTCCCTCTGCAGATCTGTAGTTTACACGCATGTGACTCTCTGTATCGGGTTGTAGTAATAGATCGGCCGGGCTGAGGATTCCTATTGTCATGTGGTGGAGACCTGAACTCTCCTTCCCCCATGTGCGGGCATCAGCCGGGGCTGTAATAGGAAGTCTCCCCGCTCCACACACAGACCGATCTAACACCGAGCGCAGCGTGACAGAACTCGGGGAAAGTTTGGAATGAGTTGTGTTGCAGTGACAGCAGATGGGATATCTGGCGAGCTTGCCGTGCGTCAGCGTCCCTCCAATTCTATATCTAATACCAAAGTATTATGGATGGAGAATGTCACTTCTGTGGCTGAGTGGCCACCCCCCCACACACACAGCACTCCATCAATCACACATCTATTCAGAGATATTACCAAATAATGCTGCCAGGGACAGCCCGCTTCTAATCAACCCCAGCTGTAGACTCCTCAGGATACATTCTATATACTGTATGTATATAGCTACATGACTAGAAGTTCCGTCACTGACCCACGTGGCCGCAATACACCAGTAATCTTCATACCGACTATCTGCTTCTCTGACAAAGGCTCAACACACACCACACAATCTTGGTTGTTCAATCTTACCACTTTCATGTAGTATAAGAGCTTATCCAATCTATCATTTAAGGTAGTTTCAATCTGTTGGCCCTTATACTACATAGATTCGGTAAATCTGTACAACCAAGATTGTATGGTGTGTGTTGAGCTTAAAGTGCGACAGAAACAGATCACATCAACCAATCTATAGGATTGGTTCATTTTATTGTCGGGAAGACCCTGCGTCACTACAGGTCTATAGTAGTTTTATAGCAGTATTCTAATAAAAGCTTCACTAAACGATGCGGGGGGGCTACTAAACGTCACCTGCATTAATATCTATGTCTTACAAGGTTATAACAGAACACGTGGCGGCGATTTCCAGTAGGGGTGATGCAATTAGTAGCAAACCGTGTGCACCGCAGCTCTAGGTGGCAAGCTCCTGGGGCTGTTGGGTTATGATCGGTATGGGGCGCTGCTAAGCACGGTGCAGGGCAGGGGGTATTTATGGTTTATTGTATTCTCGGGCAGACTGAGGCCATCTGCTGCGACTCCCGAGTTAAATGTGTTTAGTTCCCATAAATGCAAAGGTAAAGCAAGTCTTTCCGGAACTGCTGCTCATCGGTCAACTGAAACAGTAGATTTCCCCACACAGCAGCAAAACAATCGATACACGTGCTACATTCAACTGATCCCTGTACAGACAAGTTCTGGGTAGGTATACGGCTACCCTGTAACGCAGTGTTTCCCAACCTTTTCCGGCCCGGGGAACACTGTCTGACCAAATTTTTCTCCGGGGAACGGCGCGCGCGCGCGGTGGGGGCGATGCGGCCCCCGGTTGTTTGCGCGACCTAGTGGACAGTGCCGCTATGGGGGGGGGGCTGGGGTGCGGCTGCATAGCTGGCATAGTTGCCCCAGTGTAGGGAGTTTAGTTGCCTCAGTATAGTGCCCCAGTATAGCCAGTATAGTGCCCCAGTATAGCCAGTATAGTACCCCAGTATAGCCCCCCAGTATAGCCAGTATTGTGCCCCAGTATAGCTAGTATAGTGCCCCAGAATAGTGCCCCAGTATAGTGCCCCAGTATAGCCAGTATAGTGCCCCAGTATAGCCCCCCAGTATAGCTAGTATAGTGCCCCAGTATAGCCAGTATAGTGCCCCAGTATAGCCAGTATAGTACCCCAGTATAGCCCCCCAGTATAGCCAGTATTGTGCCCCAGTATAGCTAGTATAGTGCCCCAGTATAGCTAGTATAGTGCCCCAGAATAGTGCCCCAGTATAGCCAGTATAGTGCCCCAGTATAGCCCCCCAGTATAGCTAGTATAGTGCCCCAGTATAGCCAGTATAGTACCCCAGTATAGCCCCCCCAGTATAGCCAGTATTGTGCCCCAGTATAGCTAGTATAGTGCCCCAGAATAGTGCCCCAGTATAGCCAGTTTAGTGCCCCAGTATAGTGCCCCAGTATAGCCAGTATAGTGCCCCAGTATAGCCCCCCAGTATAGCTAGTATAGTGCCCCAGTATAGCCAGAATAGTGCCCCAGTATAGCTAGAATAGTGCCCCAGTATAGCCAGTTTAGTGCCCCAGGATAGCCAGTATAGTACCCCAGAATAGTGCCCCAGTATAGCCAGTTTAGTGCCTCCCGCCCGTCCCCGCCGCTGTTATTACCTTGTTAACAGCGGCCGCTCTCCCCTCTCCGGCGCGTGTATATTCAAGCAGCGTATCTCCGGCTGCTCTGTGTGATGCACTGATGCGGAAGAAAGGAGGGCAGCGGCTTCCTGTAACGGCGATATGTATCGCCGTTACTATGGTAACCGAGCCCTGCCTCCTTCCGCATCAGTGCATCACACAGAGCAGCCGGAGATACGCTGCTAGCATATACATGGTCTGGAGAGGCGAGAGCGGCCGCTGCTAAGGTAATAACAGCGGCGGCCGCAGGGACGGGCGGGAGGGGGGATAAGAGCACGGCACACCAGGCAACGTTCCGCGGCACACTAGTGTGCCGCGGAACAGCGGTTGGGAAACACTGCTGTAACGTACAGATCAATTTAATAAAAAGTATGACTGCACCACGTGGCTGGAAAGTTTCGGTTCACTGTCCCTAAACCTCACCCCTCAGCAGCAGCTTCTAGAGTACAGACTGCGGAGAGACTCTGCACAGTACTGTTCCTGATACTAGAGCATATAAATGGATATATACCAACTGTAACAGCTCCGTATTGAATGAGTGGGTGGCTCTGAAAAGAGCCTTTGGGTTATCTGTATAGCTGGGTGAGAGATTACTTGGCGCTGGTGTACTTGGTGACGGCCTTGGTGCCCTCGGACACGGCGTGCTTGGCCAGCTCTCCCGGCAGCAGCAGGCGGACGGCGGTCTGGATCTCCCGGGAGGTGATGGTGGAGCGCTTGTTGTAATGAGCCAGGCGGGAAGCTTCCCCGGCGATGCGCTCGAAGATGTCATTGACGAAGGAGTTCATGATGCTCATGGCCTTGGAGGAGATGCCGGTGTCGGGGTGCACCTGCTTCAGCACCTTGTACACGTAGATGGCGTAGCTCTCCTTCCTGGTCTTTCTGCGCTTCTTGCCGTCC
This sequence comes from Hyperolius riggenbachi, assembly GCF_040937935.1. Taxonomy (NCBI): domain Eukaryota; kingdom Metazoa; phylum Chordata; class Amphibia; order Anura; family Hyperoliidae; genus Hyperolius; species Hyperolius riggenbachi. The sequence goes on from NC_090655.1 coordinate 239,101,705, forward strand.
TTTTTCTGAGTCTTGCTCACCGCTTTCTTAGAGCCCTTCTTGGGCGCCGGGGCGGACTTGGCTGGTTCAGGCATTGCTGCGGATTATTAGTGTTGTCCGGATCATGAACGATTCGGATCTTTGATCCGATTCTATTTTGTGAGTCGAATCATCCGAATCATCAAAATGAGTGAGTCGGATCGCAAAAGGGGCGGGGCCAGGAGCGACACGCCCCCTCTCAGCGGGCAGCGGGGTCCTGGAAGCAGAGCAGAGATGGTTCGCTCTGTTGGAGGGGACTCAGGGGAGCCAGCCTTGCAGGGACAGGTAGAGAGGACATGGGTGCCACTGCCAGATATGTGTAGAGCACACATACTGGCTGCAATATGCTGCTCATTATAGGCTGTCTGTTCCGTAGTTGTGCACAGAGTGAACTAGTGTTGTCCGGATCATGAACGATTCGGATCTTTGATCCGAATCTATTTTATGAGTCGATCATTCGAATCATCAAAATGAACGATTCGGATCGCAAAAGGGGCGGGGCAAGGAGCGACACGCCCCCTCTCAGCGGGCAGCGGGGTCCTGGAAGCAGAGCTGAGATGGATCGCTCTGTTGGAAGGGAGGCAGCCTTGCAGGGAGACAGGTAGATGAGAGAGAGGGGACATGGGTGCCACTGCCAGATATGTGTAGAGCACACATACTGGCTGCAATGTGCTGCTCATTATAGGCTGTCTGTTCTGTAGTGCTGCACAGTGAACACATTGGAAACTTTTGGCTCAGCACAGCTCAGTAACTTTGCAGACAGTGTGATTGAAAGGCAATATGATCCTCCTGCACTCGGCACTAAACAGCTGCACTTATCTTCTGGGAATGCTTTCTTTCACTGTGCGACCTTTTCTTTCAAAGTGTACAGATGAGCATATAGGTGAAATATATGTAAAGCATATGACTTCAGCATGTGGGTATTACGTGCAAACATCTCTGCTCGTCCCTCCTCCCTTCTCTGTCCACTCCCTGCCCTCTGTCCATCTTCTCCCCTTCTCTGTGTGTCCTCCCCCCTCCCCTTCTCTGTCCACTCCCTGCCCTCTGTGCATCTTCTCCCCTTCTCTGTGTGTCCTCCCCCCTCCCCTTCTCCTGTCCACAGACCTGTCCTGCTGTTCATTTCACCCCGAATGCTTCCGGTAGTAAAATGATCCGAGATTCGGATCAAAGATCCGGATCTCTTCAATGATCCGATTCGAATCATCCGGATCATTGAAAAGATCCGAACTTCCCATCTCTAGAGTGAACACATTGGAAACTTTTGGCTCAGCTCAGCTCAGTAACTTTGCAGGCACTGTGATAGCAGCGTTATATGATCCTCCTGCACTCGGCACAGCTGCACTTATCTTTGGGGAATGCTTTCTTTCACTGTGCGACGTTTCCATTCAAGGTATACAGATGAACATGTAGGTGATATATATGTAAAGCATATGATTGCAGCATGTGGGTTTTGTGTGTAAACATTTCTGCTCTCTGCTTCCCTCCTCCCTTCTCTGTCCACTCCCTGCCCTCTGCATTTTCTCCCCTTCTCTGTGTGTCCACCCCCCTCTCCTTCTCCTGCCCTGCTAGTCATTTCAACCCCCGAATGCTTCGGTAGTAAAATGATCCGATTCGGATCAAAGATCCGGATCTTTTCAATGATCCGATTCGAATCATCCGGATCATTGAAAAGATCCGAACTTCCCATCTCTACGGATTATCAGTAACTCTGCAGAGCGCGGAGACACAATGAGAAGCAGCGCCGCCTCCCCTCTTTATATAGGCGGCCTATGCTAATCAGGCTGCAAGAGAGCTGACTACACTATTGGAGACCGTCACTAGCACCGCCTACTTACCGCCCCTTATATCTGATAAGTTGGAGAGACTTGAATAGTTGAAACGCGCAACAAAGAAATGCAAATGCAATTGGCTGCTGAAGTACGGAGCCCCGCCCCTGCATGTGCTGATTAGTGGATTGTCAGACTCTCTTGCTATTGGCTGAGTTGAATAGCAGCCAATCAGGAGGCAGCGTGGGTCCGGCAGCAGAGTATATAGGACAGGAGGAGGGACGGGTTTGGCTATTCTCGTGTTTGAGAGTTATCTGTATCTTTGAAGTTATCATGTCCGGAAGAGGCAAACAAGGCGGCAAGGCTCGTGCCAAGGCCAAGACTCGCTCCTCCCGGGCCGGGCTGCAGTTCCCAGTCGGCCGTGTTCACCGTCTGCTGAGGAAGGGCAACTATGCGGAGCGGGTGGGGGCCGGAGCTCCGGTCTATCTGGCCGCAGTGCTGGAGTATCTGACCGCTGAGATCCTGGAGCTGGCTGGCAACGCCGCCCGGGACAACAAGAAGACCCGCATCATCCCCCGCCACCTGCAGCTGGCCGTGCGCAACGACGAGGAGCTCAACAAGCTGCTGGGTGGGGTGACCATCGCCCAGGGGGGCGTCCTGCCCAACATCCAGGCCGTGCTGCTGCCCAAGAAGACCGAGAGCCACAAGGCCGCCAAGAGCAAGTAATTCCCTGCAGCTAAAGCTATTCCACCGAACCCAAAGGCTCTTTTCAGAGCCACCCACACTGTCTGCTAAAGAGCCTGATGCGCATTACTGTGCTTCCTCTGCATGCAGAGATGTCACTTGCTTATAATCTGTGACGTACGCCCCCCCATTAGCGGAGACTAATGTAACGTACACATCAATGGTTACATTCCATAGGTGGAAGTAACGCTCCTATCAGTCAAACTTTATAAGCGGATCCTCCTGACTGGCAGTTGCACGTGTTCCTGTTACAGATGGAATACTGCTGTAACTTCCTTCCAATTCACACGCATGTTGGTATAGAGCTGCTATAGCCGTGTGATGTATATGCGTCGGAACACAAAAGCACTGATAGGACAAATAACACATAAGCGTTCTAAGCAAAGCGGATGCTCTTATTAATTGCATCATCTATTCTACACAGTGGCGGGGATGCTGCTTTTTTAGGTTGTATCTCCACCTTACTTATTTCAATTGGAATCCGACACTTATTGGCTAATGACAGCAGCTTCTGTAGCTGACTGTGGTTGGTGGAGGCAGAGCGGTTCCTCTTTTCATATTTGCAGCTGGATTTCCCCGGGACGGATGTGCAGCTCTGTGTTGGGGAATTATGTGATGCTGTACCGGCAGCTGCCCCGTAATGTTCAGCATTGCCCCGGCTGTGCTGCTCCCGGCAATGCCAGCTCACAGCTCCTCCATAAAATACGGGAGGTTTGTGTTTATACAGATTGGAATAGCCGGCCCAGCATTTGCTAAGCATTGATGAGATTTTAAGATGTTCTCCGTGTCATTTAACGATTAATATTCTATTGTAAAATAACTAGTCCGATAAAGAAGCAATGAGTTGTGTTGCCTTTGGGAAAGTCTGAACTTTGGAGGGAACTGACCGGAGTGCTGTTCTCTTTTTCCCCGCATGGTGGCAGCGGTGCGTCACCAGGGAGATACAGGAAATAACTCCGCAATATAAATTATACTTTGTATTTGCTTCTATACGGAAGGAAATCAGAATTTTGTTTATTTCGCCAAGTACAAAGGGTAGTCCCTGGAATTATTTCTGTAAGTATTAGCTATAGAAACATGCTGGGATTAGAGTAGATGCGATGCCCGAGACAATCATCGTCTCATGTATGGCACCAGCGATATCAGCTCAGAATGCGGCTCCAAGAAATTAGGGGTTAAGCAATGATCGGAGTTAGAGGAATATAAGCCCGACACTGCTCAGTATGCGGAGATGACATGACAGCACTTGTATAGACAAGGAGACAGACTTGCTTATCCGCCGAAGCCGTTGAGGATGTGTACCGGGCGGTTAATCTGATTAGCCGATGTTTTCAAATAGCCCGCGCGTGTGCTAACGGTATTTCCCGCCATTTTATCGATCTCCACCAACTATTCATCCCTAGATTCGATCGGTCACGATTTGCGCTCCAACAATAAAGGTGGTCCGAGTCTCTGCTGCGAGCGTGTTCCTGCTATCCAACCACACCGCTATTCCAGCACCGATCTGTCTCCGGTCCCATCCCGGGTGACACAGCCGGCTATAGGGGGCATACAGCTTCTAGAGAGGAGTACGGGGCAGCTGCCGGTACAGCATCACATGATGCCGCAACACAGAGCTGCACATCCATCCCGGCTGCTCCGAGGAAATTCGGCGGCAATATGAAAACCGCAACAGTTGTGCCTCCACCAATCACAGCTACAGGAGCTTCTCTCGTCAGTCAATAGCACTGCGAGAATAATTGCTCTCTACATTTTGTGAGCCCGACATTGTACAGTTAAATATGTTATGGTTTGTGCTATTGGGTGGTTCTAAGGAACACCCTAAATCATGAAATACATGAATTGTAAAAAAAACATTTAAATCTGATTACTATTATAACATGCCCGTTAAGATTCAACCTGCAGATGAACGTTCCCTGCACCGGGTGTGGAGCTGATGCTGTCTATTGGCTGCTAATAGCGCTCATGCATTCTGTGTACGCTTTCCTATACACGTTCTTAGTCTGAAATGTAACCATTGTTTTATACATCGGTCCCCACTAATATGGGGGTGTACGTGTCATTAGTTGTAATTATAAGCAAGTAGTACATCTCTACAGTAATAATGCGCATCAGGCTCTCTATAGACAGTGTGGGTGGCTCTGAAAAGAGCCTTTGTGGATCTGTACTGTGTCCGGCTGCTGCTGCAGGGAGTTACTTGCTCTTGGCGGCCTTGTGGCTCTCGGTCTTCTTGGGCAGCAGCACGGCCTGGATGTTGGGCAGGACGCCCCCCTGGGCGATGGTCACCCCACCCAGCAGCTTGTTGAGCTCCTCGTCGTTGCGCACGGCCAGCTGCAGGTGGCGGGGGATGATGCGGGTCTTCTTGTTGTCCCGAGCGGCGTTACCAGCCAGCTCCAGGATCTCAGCGGTCAGATACTCCAGCACTGCGGCCAGATAGACCGGAGCTCCGGCCCCCACCCGCTGCGCATAGTTGCCCTTCCTCAGCAGACGGTGAACACGGCCGACTGGGAACTGCAGCCCGGCCCGGGAGGAGCGCGTCTTGGCCTTGGCACGAGCCTTGCCGCCTTGTTTGCCTCTTCCGGACATGATAACTTCAGTGATACAGATAACTCTCCAACACAAGAATAGCCAAACCCGCCCGTCCTCCTGCCCTATATACTCTGCAGCCAGACCCGCGCTGCCACCTGATTGGCTGCTATTCAACTCAGCCAATAGTATGCTGGTCTAGCAATCCACTATTCAGCAAATGACGGGGCGGAGCTCTCTTCCTTAACAGCCAATTGTATGTAGAGTTCTTTGTTGCACTTTTCAATTGCGAAAACTTCACGTCCAGCCAATCAAATATAAGGGGCGGTAATCAGGCGGCGCTAGTGACGCTCTCCAATAGTGTGAGCCGGCTCTCCTGCAGCCTGATTAGCATAGGCCGCCTATATAATGAGGGAAGGCTGCGCTGCTCCTCATTGTGTCTCCGCACTCTGCAGAGTTTCTGAGAATCAGCATGGCTCCTGAACCAACCAAGTCCGCCCCGGCGCCCAAGAAGGGCTCTAAGAAAGCGGTGAGCAAGACTCAGAAGAAGGACGGCAAGAAGCGCAGGAAGACCAGGAAGGAGAGCTACGCCATCTACGTGTACAAGGTGCTGAAGCAGGTGCACCCCGACACCGGCATCTCCTCCAAGGCCATGAGCATCATGAACTCCTTCGTCAATGACATCTTCGAGCGCATCGCCGGGGAAGCTTCCCGCCTGGCTCATTACAACAAGCGCCACACAATCACCTCCCGGGAGATCCAGACCGCCGTCCGCCTGCTGCTGCCGGGAGAGCTGGCCAAGCACGCCGTGTCCGAGGGCACCAAGGCCGTCACCAAGTACACCAGCGCCAAGTAATCGCCTCTCACCCGACTACACAGAAAACCCAAAGGCTCTTTTCAGAGCCACCCACTCATTCACTGCAGGGCTATGTATTGCTGTTGTGTTTTGCGCGCTTTAATAATCTTCGTGTCCCCGGTACTATTGCTCACTACTGAAGGCATAAACTGAGCACGGAAGGAGATTCCCACTCTGATTTCGATCACTAGCCGAGTGGTTCTGATTCATATATTTTCTCATCTTTATTTCTGAATTGGCGCTGGGGAGCTTCAGGGGTGACTAATGAATTGAATAGTTTCCCCTGCTGCTACTGACTATACCATTAGAACCCCAGAGACCTCTGTACCTGGAGATGCCGCAGTGTTTCTGAGAACACAATACAGATTCCAGAATTACTGATGCGCTGCGGCCACACGAGCCAGCGGCAGAAGTTGTGTATCATTCTATAGAATCCATCCTGGGGTCACAGTGTAGCTGGTGATGGTGTTTTAGAAGCTGTCCATCCGGACAGGTGACGTCTCTAAACAATGCGTATTGTATAATAATTCTATGAAATGAAACTAATGGGGTGCATGCATGGTGGTGGTTTTAAAAGATGTAAATGAATGTATCAAAAGCGCAGCCACATGTAGAAAGTATCGCTTTCATAGGTATATTTACAAGAACATAATCATGAAATGAATCTCGGTGAATCTGATAGCTGATGAACGCCAAACCACCTAAATATCCTATCTGCTGGGACATGTGGTCACTCCAGCAAAACTAATCCCGATTCCCAGACATCTAGAACGCTCCGCTCGGTCAGATCAGTCCGTTTGCGGAGCGAGGGGACTCGTATTATTGCCCCGGCTGGGGAGATCTCGGCTCTCCTAATCTGTCTCCATAACAAAGAGTAACCATCAGCCTGTCCGCTCCGCCGTCACGAATCGATCCAGAATACAGATCTGCATAGAAACGTGACTCATCTACCTCTATTCCTTTCCACTTATACTTGACGCTTTAGCTATAAATAGTATCATTTAGAGCTGATAGGAAAATTCCAATAAATAAGAACAAAATCAGGCAACGTAGAATGGCGGGATAAGCAATATTGTGGCGGGACATTTGAAAAATAACAAATATTCTCCAGTAGCCAATCAGATAAAAGCTCCCCAACACCCCGGCCAATCAGAAGCCACGAAGCTTATAATTGGATATTAGCATGGCAGAGGGCGTGCTGTGAGTCGGAGAATGGGGATAATATTGTGCGTTTCACGGTCAGCTATTGGCTGCTCTGGGCGGGGCAATTAGGAGGGCGCCCTGTGATTGGATCTTGTGAGACGGCCAATGACAGAGAGGCGCAGGGTGTATAAAGTGGCTCTTCCCGGCCACTCTCCTCAGTCTATTCTCGCCTGTGAGAAGAATCAGCCGATTGAGCAATGGCCAGAACCAAGCAGACCGCCCGCAAGTCCACCGGAGGCAAAGCTCCCCGCAAGCAGCTGGCCACCAAAGCCGCCCGGAAGAGCGCCCCGGCCACCGGAGGAGTGAAGAAGCCTCACCGCTACCGGCCCGGTACAGTGGCTCTCCGAGAGATCCGCCGCTACCAGAAATCCACCGAGCTGCTGATCCGCAAGCTGCCCTTCCAGCGCCTGGTGCGGGAGATCGCCCAGGACTTCAAGACCGACCTGCGCTTCCAGAGCTCGGCCGTCATGGCTCTGCAGGAGGCCAGTGAGGCTTATCTGGTGGGGCTCTTCGAGGACACCAACCTGTGCGCCATCCACGCCAAGAGGGTCACCATCATGCCCAAAGACATCCAGCTGGCCCGCAGGATCCGCGGCGAGAGGGCATAAGCGCGTCATACATTGTCACCCACAACACAAAGGCTCTTTTCAGAGCCACGCCCACATTCTCCAGACAGAGTTGTAATTTATTTAGCGGCAGTAGCTGCACATGCTTTCATCAGTCTATTGTCACTATCAAGTGATACTACTCATACCCACACTGGCATAGCGGTTTGTTTGGCTTTGACCAAAGTTCGAGCAACAGTTCAATCCAGTATGTAAAAGCGGCAGAGTCTTAGGGCAAGGTTCCCCGTGATCACACTCGCCCGTACCAGCGGCTAGAATAGCTGTGGCTCCGCAAGGAGAGAAGCGCGGTATAAAATGTTCCTCGTCCTCAGATTGGCCCCAATAACTCAGATTTTTTTTTTTCCAATCTCACACAGCAGCTTGTAGTGAAGTGCACACGTATTATCACAGCTACATTACCTCCATGGCACAATTAGCGGTGTTAAAATATGAATCATCAAACTTTTATAATTGACCTGGGAAATATAAGGTGCAACTTCGACATGACTGACTGAAACACTCTTATCTGCACATAGAAACATCTTTAGCCAGCAATCTGAATTAATACTTTCTTGGCGTTCTTATTGGCTTAATAGAGAAGCGTCTGGCGCTGTGGTTGGTTGAGCGCTGAGCAGCTGGTATTTCAAATTTCCCGCCGATTCCCATCCCGCCAGTTTTAACAATCCGTGACTTAAAGGTCTGTTTTCCATGAGAGATCGGTGAGTTCCGGGCCAATTTTGAATTAAGTGAATTCCAGATCAGTGAATTTAAGTGAATTCCAGATCAGGGCCGTACATGATGCACGCAATCACAAGAAAATAAACGAATATACTGGAATGTAACCGAATGTCAACAGTATGGATAAAAAAAAAACAATATTTCAATGTATTCGGAAGTGTTATATGAAAGAAAGACAAGCTTTTCCAAGCAGTACATAGTCACTGATGTGCATTCATTAGTAGGGCTGGGCGGGGGGAGAACAAACCCCACATAAACACATACTGTACCAGAAAAACTGGAAAATCTGCTCCGCCCCCTTCTGTGCAGTCTCCCCTCAGGTCCGCCCAGGCTGTATAAGAGGAGAGGAGGCGGCTGCACAGATCAATTCATCTCTACATCGGAGAAGAAGCAATATTGCAATCATGTCTGGCCGAGGAAAGGGCGGGAAGGGACTCGGGAAAGGAGGCGCCAAGCGGCACAGGAAGGTGCTCCGGGATAACATCCAGGGCATCACTAAGCCCGCCATCCGCCGCCTGGCCCGCAGAGGGGGTGTCAAGCGCATCTCCGGCCTCATCTATGAGGAGACCCGCGGAGTGCTGAAGGTTTTCCTGGAGAACGTCATCCGGGACGCCGTCACCTACACCGAGCACGCCAAGAGGAAGACTGTCACCGCCATGGATGTGGTGTACGCCCTCAAACGCCAGGGGCGCACTCTGTACGGCTTCGGAGGCTAAGCGAGTCTATTCCACTTACCAACCATATTATACAAAAGGCCCTTTTCAGGGCCACCCACTATATCTATAGAAGTGCTGTTACAGCTCCGTGTATTATTACATTGCTATACAAGCTGCGCACTATTACGTGGTATTGTTGCATCCATCGGAAGATGTGGAGAGACCTCTAGGGAAGTATTGTTACACAGAGCAGCCATCTAACTGCTGCTTATTTATCAGCACTCACCAGCGGCTTCCATTATTCCTTTGCGATGGGAAGTGGTGACATCACCGGCTAATTGCAGTAGCGTTCCAGCGGATAACGGCTGCCCCAAAGTCGGAGACCATTCTCATATACGCTCGCTAGAGCAGGTGTTCCAACAGTTGGAACACCAACTCTGCCATCCTCGATGTGAATGGAGACCGATCTGTGCTGGAATAATAGGATGGTTGGGAAGGAGGGAGATGCTCGCAGCACAGACACCACATGACGGCGGTACATTCTCGGCAGTAATAGTAGCACAGGGAGTGCAATACGTCGTGGCCGATGGAATGTAATTAAAATGGCGGGAAAGGCCGTTACTAATACGCGCGGGATATTTGAAAACATCGGCTAATGTAGTTTGTTTATCCTTTCGTACTTAAAAGCGCCTGACTGTAATAATACATAATTTCAGATGGTAATAAGTATTCCCTGATCTGCTCCTCCACACGAGTTGCTGCATAAAAGCTTTTTAATGCTGAGAACTTTAGGATGGGGTAGATCAGCCATACGGATCACCGGTCCATGTGATCCAGAACACAAATTCCTCGTATTTCCCTTTCCTCATTTACAAGCAGCTGGGTACCGGCACTAACACTGCAACTTCACTAGATATCGCACAGGACGAGTGTATTGGCAAATATGAGCACTAAGGACCCCTGTGACGTTTTTATAGGAAAGCTTATTTTATGTATTTATTTTTTTTATTGCGCCCAAAAATTGCATTTTGTCGGAACGTGAAGAATGGGTAAAACGTGTTTGAGCTCCAGATTGAGTCTTATTTTCCAAAGCGTTGGCAGCGAGTAACTGATCCCTGTACACATACACAATTGTGGGCACCCGGCAATTCTGTAAGGCCTCTTTTCCACGGACTGTTGAGCTGTGTTGCTCAGCAAGCAGTTACCAGGCAGCAGTGAGCAGTTGTGAGAATTTCACTGCCTATCAAGTCCGTGGAAAAGAGGCCTAACTTAGATCAGAGCCGCCCCCATATTCTCTATACAGAGCTGTAGTGCCGCTATCACACCGGATACAAACACTGCAGGGACAGTACTAGAGGGGAAAAAAAACAAAGACAACGGGAGCCCAAATGGTGCAGTATGTCTCAATAAAAAGGTGTTCAAAAAAACTTCTGAAGAAGGGGTACTCACAAAAGTGGGTTGCACACGGGGCAACCGATCGCTTCAAGCAAGTGGAGTGTTTAAACCTGACTCCAATCAGGTATATCAGCAATCCTGGGTCTGGTCGCTCTCTTAGCAAAAAGATCCTGTGTACCTTGATTACCATAGGTGGTGGGATCCCACCTTGGTTCAGGTGCGTAAGGTTCCCCTCCCAGGCAAGTGGGGGGAATATGGCACAGAAGAGGTAAAGAGGCGCCCAATTTCTATAAAATAATCTAAAATCGATTTAGGCTCCCTTTAAGGATTTGTAGCATAAAAGCCAACTCACATTGGCTGGGATTTGAACCTGGGTCTCACTGTATGGTGGACAAGCACACTAACCACTATACTAACTGAAGCTGGCCTGAAATTGCTTCCCTGAAATTTACTATTTATGCTCAATACAAGAGAAAAAGTAGACAAGACAAATAACATTTATATCACACTTTTCTCCTGACGGACTCAAAGGACCAGAGCTGCAGCCACTAGGGCATGCTCTATAGGCAGTAGCAGTGTTAGGAAGACTTGCCTAAGGTCTCCTACTGAATAGGTGCTGGCTTACTGAACAGACAGAGCTGAGATTTGAACTCTGGTCTCCTTTGTCAGAGGCAGCGCCCTTATCCATTACACCATGCAGCCACTGCTTACAGATATTTAGCCAGACATGGCCTTCTCTTTTGTGTTATTTGTCTTGTCTACTTTTTCTCTTGTATTGAGCATAAATAGTAAATTTTAGGCCAGCAATTTCAGGCCAGCTTCAGTTGGTATTGTGGTTAGTGTGCTTGTCCACCATACAGTGAGACCCAGGTTCAAATCCCAGCCAATGTGAGTTGGCTTTTATGCTACAAATCCTTAAAGGGAGCCTAAACGGAGAAGGATATGGATTTTTCCTTTTAAAATAATACCAGTTGCCTGAATCGCCTGCTGATCCTGTGTCTCTAATACTTTTAGCCACAGCCCCTGAACAAGCATGCAGATCAGGTGCTCTGACTGAAGTCAGACTGGATTAGCTGCATGCTTGTTTCAGGGTGTCATTCAGCCACTATTGCAGTCACAAAGATCAGCTGGACTGCCAGGCAACTGGTATTGTTTACAGGAAACAACCATATCACTCTCAGTTAAGGTTCCCTTTAAAGGAGAACTGTAGTGAAAGGTATATGGAGGCTACCATATTGATTTCCTTTCAAGCAATACCAGTTACCTGGCTATCCTGCAGATCCTCTGCCTCCAATACTTTTAGCCCTAGACCCTGAACAAGCATGCAGCAGATCTGGTGTTTGACATTTTTGTAAGATCTGACAAGATTAGCTGCATGCTTGTTTCTGGTGTGATTCACACTACTGCAGCCAAATAGATCAGCAGGGCTGCCAGGCAACTGGTATAGCTTAAAAGGAAATCAATATGGCAGCCTCCATATACCTCTCACTACAGTTCTCCTTTAAGCAACCTAATGGTTCTATTGCATTGAGCATAAATGTTAAATTTTAGGCTAGCTTCACTTACTTCTGTAGTGGTACAGTGCTTAGGGTGATGTGCCCACCACACAGTGAGATCTGGGTTCAATTCCCAGCTATGGTATGATGTATACTCATGTATGTATCCCCTGCTATGGTATGATGTATACTCATGTATGTATTCCCAGCTATGGTATGATGTATACTGGTTTTTAAAATAGTATAATTCCCTGGCAGAAGAGACCCTCCTCCCTCCGGTAGGAGGGAGGAGGGAATAGGTAGAAGGGAAGAGGGTGGAGGGAAATTAAAATCTCCCTAGCAGAGTGTGTAGCAGCTGTCCCATAACTAATTAGTGTAGGCAGGCAAATGGTATAAAGGACCTTGCTTGGAAAAGGGAGGGTGGGCGAGTCCTCCAGCAGTGATGTGTATTTCACTCAATTAGGTGTGGCTCCAGGTATTAGAGCTTTTGAAACATGTTTTCTATCATTTTTCCAGTTGATAGAATTTTTCAAAACTTTGAAAGTTCGCCTCCCAATTGAAGTCTATTGCGGTTCGCGAACTTTTTCGCGAACCAAACCTTTCGCGGAAGTTCGCGAACAGGGTTCGCGAACCTAAAATCGGAGGTTCGGCCCAACTCTACCTGCAAGCCGTGGAGGTGTGACAAGTAGCCATGTACTCCCTGCTTGCTGCCATCGGTCACCAGGGTGACCCAATGGGCTGTGTACGTAATGTAGCGGCCCTGCCCGTGCTTGGCAGACCAGGCATCCGTGGTCAGGTGGACCCTTGACCCAACACTCTTTGCAATAGATGACACCACTTGCCTCTGAACTGCACGATACAGTTTGGGTATGGCCTTTCGTGAAAAATAAGTGCGGCCTGGTATCTTCCACTGCGGTGTCCCAATGGCCACAAATTTACGGAAAGCCTCTGACTCCACCAGCTTGTATGGTAATAGCTGGCAAGCTAATAGTTCCGCCACACCAGCTGTCAGACGCCGGGCAAGAGGGTGACTGGCCGAAATTGTCTTCTTCCGCTCAAAGACTTCCTTCACGGACACCTAGCTACTGCTGTGGGCATAGGAGCAGGAACCGCTCAAGGGCAGAGGCGGTGTGAAGGAGGGTGGCTGTGAAGGTTCAAGGGAGAAAGCGGATGAAGACGATGCACCTGAAGGAGGAAGAGGAGAAGGAGGGTGGCTTGTCTTTTGAGGGGTGCTGCTTTTCCTCAGGTGTTCTTCCCATAGCTGTTTGTGCCTTTTCTCCAGGTGCCTTCGTAAGGCACTTGTCCCTATGTGACTGTTGGCCTTTCCACGGCTCAATTTTTGGAGGCAGAGAGAACAGATGGCTTTGCTCCTATCTGAGGCACACACCATAAAATATTTCCAAACCGCAGAGCCCCCCTGGGGTGATGGCACTACGGTGGCATCAACAGCTAACCTTGAAGGGCATGTTGGCTGGCTGGCCATAGCTGGCGATACATGGCGCCGGACACTGCCCCCAGCTGTTTCTGAGGACAAGCTCCCTCTGCTTCTATCATGGAGTCGTCTCCTCCTACTCCTCTCTGGCTCCCCCTCTGAACTGTCCCCCTGGTCATCTCCTCTATTGGGTACATACGTGACATCCATATAATCGTCATCATAATCCTCCTGCCCAGCTTCACTTTCCTCAGACACCTCCTCAACTGCACCAACTTCAGGTGGATAATCATGCCCCTCCTCACACATTACGTTCATACTATCGCCACCTAACTCAGACGTATGAGGTGGTGTACCTGCGCCTTCTTCTTGTTGCAGTAGTGGCTGGGAATCAGTGATTTCACCACCACCACCACCAAATAACTCCTGCGAAGTGTCAAATGCAGAGGATGTGGCGCTTGTTGTAGCGCTGGTGGCTGCGGGAGATGAGGTTTTCTGTGTTAAATACTCAAGCACGTCCTCACAATTTTGGGAAGTGATGGCACGTGCCTTCTTCTGAGCACTGTACTTTGGTCCAGGTCCGCATGAAATCACAGCAACACCACCTCGCACAGACCTGCCAGTGCCAGGTGGCCTTCCTCTGGGTCTGCCTCTACCTCTTCCTCTACCTGGTTTGTCCATTTTGTCCAGTGAGGTGAATTCACTGAACACAAAAGGTAGCTATATGCAGTGAGGTGAATTCACTGAACTCAAAAGGTAGCTATATGCAGTGAGGTGAATTCACTGAACACAAAAGGTAGCTATATGCAGTGAGGTGAATTCACTGAACACAAAAGGTAGCTATATGCAGTGAGGTGAGTTCACTAAACACAGAAGGTAGCTATGTGCAGTGAGGTGAGTTCACTCAACCCAAAGGTAGTTATATATGCAGTGTGGTGATGAGTTCATTGAACACAGAAGGTAGCTATATGCAGTGCGGTGAGTTCACTGAACACAAAAGGTAGCTATATGCAGTGAGATGAATTCACTGAACACAAAAGGTAGCTATATGCAGTCAGCTAAGTTCACTCAACCCAAAGGTAGTTATATATGCAGTGAGGTGAGTTCACTCAACACAAAAGGTAGTTATGTGCAGCGAGGTGGGTTCACTCAACACAAACGTAGGTGTATGCAGTGATGAGGTGGGTTAACTAAACACAACAGGTACTAGTAGTAGGTAAATGCAGTACTGGGTAGGTAGTACAATGTGCAGCTCCCTGTCACACACACAGGTGTCACTGAATGTGCTGCTGAATGCTGGTGGGCTGCTGGCAGTGGTACACACACATTATGAATTAGCAATGCTGTCTAAACAACACAAGTATCACACACACAGGTAGAAGTCACTGAATGTGCTGCTGCTGCTGCTGGCAGTGGGACACACACAGTATGAATTAGCAATGCTGTCTAAACAACACAAGTGTATCACACACACACAGGTAGTACTAGTCACTGAATGTGCTGCTGCTGCTGGCAGTGGGACACACAGTATGAATTAGCAATGCTGTCTAAACACCACAAGTGTCAGTTTCAAACACAGAAAAAAAAATTGATCACAGCAGGATGAGCTCTGAAAAGAGCTTTTCTGGGGCGCTATTATAGCAATAAGATTCAGCTAAGCAAGCTAAGAAGGCAAGAGCCTGACTAATCTGTCCCTAGGAGAACAAGTATTTAGCAGCTGTCCCTATTCTGTCTCTAGCAGGCACACGAGTGAGGCTAATGGCCGCCCGAGCCTGCCTTATATAAGGGGAGGTGGGGCTCCAGGGCTTAGCCTAGCCTGATTGGCTACAATGCGCCTGCTGACTGTGATGCAGAGGATCAAAGTTGACCCTCATAGAGCATTATGGGGCGAATCGAACTTCCGCAAAAGTTCGCCTTCGCCGGCGAAGGCGAACCACCCGATGTTCACCTGGAACCGTTCGCCGGCGAACCGTTCGGCCCACCTCTAAATGGCAGACTTGCCCGCCTCCATAGGATTCTCATTGTAGCGGTACTGAACAAGTACACACTGTGTTGCTCTTGCTGGGATGTGGGAGGAGGGAGGTGGGAGGAGGGAGGTGGGAGGTGGGAGGAGGGAGGTGGGAGGAGGGAGGTGGGAGGTGGGAGGTGGGAGGAGGGAGGTGGGAGGAGGGAAGAGGGAAGAGGGAGGTGGGAGGAGGGAGGTGGGAGGAGGGAGGTGGGAGGAAGGGAGGAGGGAGGTGGGAGGAAGGGAGGAGGAAGGTGGGAGGTGGGAGGAGGGAGGTGGGAGGAGGGAGGAGGGAGGTGGGAGGTGAGAGGAGGGAGGATTGAGGTGGGAGGAAGGGAGGAGGAAGGTGGGAGGAAGGGAGGAGGGAGGTGGGAGGAGGGAGGTGGGAGGTGGGAGGAGGGAGGTGGGAGGTGGGAGGTGGGAGGAGGGAGGATGCAATTAAAATCTCCCTAGCAGAGTGTGTACCAGCTGTCCCATAATTAATTAGTGTAGGCAGACAACTGAGTAAAATGGTATAAAGGACCTAGCTTGAAGGGAGGGTGGGCGAGTTCTCTAGCACTGAGAGCAGTGTTTGACAATAACATGTCTGCTGACAGTGATATGGAGGGTCAAAATTTTGCTCTAATAGATCATTATGGGGCGAATCGAACTTCCGCAAAAGTTCGCCTGATGCAGGCGAACGCGAACCCCCAAAGTTCGCCTGGAACCGTTCGCAGGCGAACCGTTCGGCCCAACTCTACTTGCAGGCAGGCATCTTTGCTGTCAACCTCCTCCTCCTCAGCTGAGTGTCAGTTGAACTCTAGCGGTGCTGCCATCTCCTCTTCCTCTCCAGCTACACAGCCCCATCTCCCCAGAGCCTACGCTGCATGCCAGGTACGACGGTGTCACGCAATTTTAGACATGTCTTGCCTCAAAGTGGAGAGTCACACTGGAGCAGCTCTCCTGGCTCCTCTTAACAAACAGGTGGAGCAATGGCTGACCCCGCACAAGCTTGAGATCGGCAACGTGGTGTGTGACAACGGCAGCAATCTCCTTTCCGCTTTGAATTTGGGAAAGCTGACACATGTACCCTGCATGGCACATGTGCTGAATCTGGTCGTGCAAAGATTTGTCTCAAAGTACTCAGGCTTAGAGGACGTCCTGAAGCAGACCAGGAAGTTGTGTGGGCTTTTCAGGCGGTCTTATACGGCCATGGCACAGCTTGCGGACATTCAGCGGAAAAACAACTTGCCGGTGAGACGCTTGATATGCGATAGCCCGACTCGCTGGAATTCCACCCTGCTCATGTTCTCTCGCCTGCTAGACCAGGAGAAAGCCGTCACCCAGTACCTGTACAGCTACAGTAAAAGGGACACAATCTGGGAAGATGGGGATGTTGTGGCCCAACAGCTGGACACTGATGCGAAATGCATGCAGGACCATGCGGCCGTTTGAGGAGGTGTACAACCTGGTGAGTCGCGCTGAAGGCACCATCAGCGACTTGATCCCCTACGCTTACTTCCTGGAGCGTGCCGGGCGTAGAGTGGTGGATGAAGCTGTGGAGGAGCGGGAACAGGAACAGCTACGGCAGGAGGAGTCGTGGGACCAATTTTCAGCCGAACCACAGGTTTCCTCAACACCTGCGGCACCACAGAGGGGGGAGGAGGAGGAAGAAGAGGAGTCGTGTGGGGAAGGAGAGGAGTCAGACTCGGATGATTATGAGGAAGGTGTTTCTGTGGAGGAGGAAGAGGCGGCAGAAGAACAACCGCAGCAGCCGTCACAGGGGGCTTCTACTGCTCCACGTTCCCGTGGTATTGTCCGTGGCTAGGGGGAGGAAGAGGAGTTGCGTGACGTCACTGTGGAAGAGCAAAAGGAGATGGAGAGTACGTCTGGATCCGACTTTGTGCAGATGGCCTCTTTCATGTTGTCCAGCCTGTTGAGGGACCCCCGTATCAAAAAACTCAAGGGGAATGACCTGTACTGGGCGGCCACGCTACTAGACCCTCGGTACAGGCACAAAGTTGCAGACCTGTTACCAACTCCACACAAGGCGGAAAGGATGCTGCACTTGCAGAACAAGCTGTCAATGATGCTTTACAATGCATTTAAGGGTGATGTGACAGTACAACGCAATAAAGGTACCACTGGCAGTATTCCTCCTCCTCCTCACCAGTCCACGCAGGCAAGGACAGGCCGCTCCAGCGATCTCGGCTCGGGGTGATGTCGGACATGCGGACATTCTTTAGTCTAACGCCTCGCAGTAGCCCTTCGGGATCCACCCTCCACCAACTCCTAGACCGGCAGGTTGCCGACTACCTGGCCTTAAGTGTGGATGTACACACTGCGACTGCGAGCAGTGAGGATGAACCCTTGCTCTAATGGTTGCGCATGCTTGACCTGTGGCCAGAGCTGTCCCAATTTTCCATACAACTTTTCTCTTGCCCTGCCGCAAGCGTCCTGTCAGAAAGGACCTTCAGTGCAGCTGGAGGCATTGTCACTGAGAAAAGAAGTCGCCTAAGTCATGACAGTGTTCAGTACCTGACCTTTATCAAAATGAACGAGGCATGGATCCCTGAGGGCTATTGCATGACCGAAGACTAAGTCAGTCCCCACAGACAGCATCTCTGCCTGCAGGCCGTTTGACTGCCTTCTCCGCCGCCACCACCACCAGGGTCCAGGACTCTAGGCGGATTCCAGAATTTTTAAGGCCGCTGCTAGCAGCGGCCGCTATACTCATTTTTCTTGGGCATGCACATGCCTGCCTAATTTTTATGGCTGAACTGCAGGCGGCTGCAACAATAAACAAAAGGCATGTACATGTGCCCATCCCCCTTCGTGATCATTACCTTGCCGCGGTGAAGGGGCTTGCGTATCACAAAGAAGTAATGACCGCCGGCTATATGAGTGTCTCGGGTGGGGGTGGCACACCAAAGATAATAAGGTCGTTGTTTCATTGTGGTCAGACCAAATTTGATCAGCTGGACAGTCACTGTTCTGTCATTCAGCTACATCAGCCGGGCGAGCATATGGGCTGAAAAGCCACCATCACCTGCACTCTCGTCATGGTGCGCACCAGTCCAGCACGGCCGTCACTACACAAACGGCTGTTTGCAGTCACTGCATACCTTTCAATGCATCTGTGACTGCACATTATACCTGGCAGTCAGTGCATAACTTGCACTTGAATGGATACAGTTTCAAACAATTTAAAAATACAACCATCTAAAGTTTCAAACAATTTAAAAATACAACTATCTACATTTTCAAAAAATTTACAAAAATGCCTACAAAAATTGCCCTCCGTAAAACATTCTTGGCAAATGTTTTTGACTTGGTTTGTCTTCCGCTGGCTCAAGGGTCCATCTGACCACAGATGCCTGGTCTGCAAAGCACGGCCAGGGCAGCTACAGCATGGGTCTCAGCAGGCTCCCACTTCGGGCCGGAATCCAACCTTCATTCCCCGCGGTGACAATGGCAGACTTGCCCTCCATAACGGATTCTCGCCGGAGACCAACCTGGTGAATCGCAGTGAAGGCACCATCAGACTTGCCCTCCATAACGGATTCCCGTTAAAGGATTTAAAGTTGATTCATTACAATTAGGGCCTCAAAAGGTCCTCCTGAGTCCTGTATTGTTATTTTTGGTCACTACCTCGGGGCGGGCGTGCATGCCTGCCTGCTGCCCTCCTTGCCTGGATGTGTGGTGGTAGCCGTTGATCAGGCTCCAACTCCGGAACGCAATACAACCATCTAAAGTTTCAAACAATTTAAAAATACAACCATCTAAAGTTTCAAACAATTTAAAAATAAAACCATCTACATTTTCAAAAAATTTACAAAAATGCCAACAAAAATTGCCCTCCGTAAAACATTCTCGGCAAATGCTTTCGACTTGGTTTGTCTTCCGCTGGCTCAAGGGTCCATCTGACCACAGATGCCTGGTCTGCAAAGCACGGTCAGGGCAGCTACAGCATAGGTCTCAGCAGGCTCCCACTTCGGGCCGGAATCCAATCTTCATTCCCCGTGGTGACAATGGCAGACTTGCCCTCCATAACGGATTCCCGTTAAAGGATTTAAAGTTGATTCATTACAATTAGGGCCTCAAAAGGTCCTCCTGAGTCCTGTATTGTTATTTTTGGTCACTACCTCGGGGCGGGCGTGCATGCCTGCCTGCTGCCCTCCTTGGATGTGTAGCGTTGCTCAGGCTCCACACCGGATTCCATCCCTCATTCCCCGGCCTTTAACCGGGGTCACAATGTCAGACTTGCCCGCCTCCATAGGATTCTCATTGTAGCGGTACTGAACAAGTACACAGCAAGTAGAAAATGTAATTTAAAAACAAAACGTAAGCTTTTTAACAGTGCCATGGAAAGTTGAGAAGGAAGTCATACATTACCTGACATCACTGAG
The DNA here is from genome assembly GCF_040937935.1 of Hyperolius riggenbachi. NCBI lineage: Eukaryota > Metazoa > Chordata > Amphibia > Anura > Hyperoliidae > Hyperolius > Hyperolius riggenbachi. The sequence goes on from NC_090655.1 coordinate 239,121,533, forward strand.
TGAGGAAGAGCAATCTCGCCATGTTGCGCAGTAGTCCAGCACGGCCGTCACAACACACAACAAACAGCTATTTGCGGTGCGTTACACAGTGAGTTTGGTGTGTCAGTGTGAAGCAGTACTCTAATTACACTCCCTGATTGATGTATACACATGCAAGATGTTTTAAAGCAGTGTTCCCCAACCCTGTCCTCAAGGCCCACCAACAGTGCATGTTTTGTAGAAATCCAGAGAGGTAATTAATCATCTCTACTCTGCTGAGATGCTAATTACCTCACCTGTGAATGTTTGTGGTTTTCTGCAAAACATGTACTGTTGGTGGGCCTTGAGGACAGGGTTGGGGAACTCTGTTTTAAAGCACGTTAGGCCTGCAATTTAGCATTCAATGTGATTTCTGTCCTTAAAACGCTGCTTTGCGTCACATCCAGATTTTTCCCCGGCACTTTTGGCATGTATTCCACTCCACCATGCCCCCTCCAGGTGTTAGACACCTTGAAACATCTTTTCCATCACTTTTGTGGCCAGCATGATTTTTTCTATTTTTCAAAGTTCGCCTCCCCATTGAAGTCTATTGCGGTTCGCAAACTTTTCCGCGAACCAAACCTTCCGCGGAAGTTCGCGAACCTAAAATCAGAGGTTCGGCCCATCTCTACTGCCATTGTGACCCCGGGTAATGGCCGGGGAATGAGGGGTTTGAATCTGGTGAGGAGCCTGAGCAACGGCTACCACTACACATCCAAGGAGGGCAGCAGGCAGGCATGCACGCCCGCCGAGGTAGTGACCAAAAATAACAATACAGGAGGACGACTTTCGAGGCCCTGCTGTGTATTTGAAATGAATGTACTTTAAATCCTTTAATGAGAACCAGTTATGGCGGGCAAATATGACACCACATTCCTTTCACGAGAATCATATGGAGGCGGGCAAGTCTGCCATTTGTGACCTCGGGTAATGGCCGGGGAATGAGGGATGGAATCCGGTGTGGAGCCTGAGCAACGGCTACCACTGCACATCCAAGGAGGGCAGCAGGCAGGCATGCAATACAGGACTTTGAGGCCCTAATTGTAATGAATCAACTTTAAATCCTTTAACGGGAATCCGTTATGGAGGGCAAGTCTGCCATTGTCACCGCGGGGAATGAAGGTTGGATTCCGGCCCGAAGTGGGAGCCTGCTGAGACCCATGCTGTAGCTGGCCTGACCGTGCTTTGCAGACCAGGCATCTGTGGTCAGATGGACCCTTGACCCAGCGGAAGACAAACCAAGTCGAAAGCATTTGCCAAGAATGTTTTTTTTGCCATTTTTTTTAAATTGTTTGAAAATGTAGGTGGCTGTATTTTTAAGTTGTTTGCTTGAAACTTTAGATGGTTGTATTGCGTTCCGGAATTGGAGCCTGATCAACGGCTACCACCACACATCCAGGCAAGGAGGGCAGCAGGCAGGCAGGCATGCACGCCCGCCCCTAGGTAGTGACCAAAAATAACAATACAGGACTCAGGAGGACCTAGATTGGGTGACAAACATGGGGGTGGGGTGGGAATTCTTCTTTTTCCGAACACTGCTCCTTTACACCGCTTGCACCTGCACCTTCTCTGGCTTTATCTTCTTTTGAGGCTCATGCTGTCCGCATCTACTCCCCTCACCACTTCCAGGTTGCTGTCATCTACCGGCCTCCTGGACCAGCCTCCACCTTCATTGACCACTTTTCAACATGGCTTCTCCACTTTCTATCCACTGACATTCCTTCCATCATCATTGGGGACTTTAACATCCCCATAGACACTAACTGTTCCACTACAACAAAATTCCTCTCACTCACCTCATCCTATGACCTCTCCCAGTGGTCCTCAACCTCCACCCACAAAGATGGCCACACTTTGGACCTAGTTTTTACCCGACTCTGCCCAGTTTCCACATTTAATAACTCTTTATTCCCCCTTTTAGATCACAATCTCATAACTTTTACAATCAGCCCCTCCCTGCCTCCTCCAACTACTGTAGTGCAGCCATCACGCTTATGCAGGAATTATCGCAACCTCGACCTCTGCTCCCTAGCTGACTCTCTAAAACCCCTGAGCTCCCTGTCATCCTACACTGACCCGGAGTCAGCATCTATCTACTACTCCACCACAGTCACCGCTGTCATGAATACAGCCGCCCCTCTCACCAACTTCCGCCCCCACCGCATCAACAGACAGCCCTGGCTGACTGAACCGATCAAACAACTGAAAAGACAGTCCAGGGCAGCAGAACGGCAGTGGAGGAAAAGCACCAATGCAGATAACTTCGCCCACTATAAAAACACGCTGCTCCAGCTCAGGGACGCTCTCTCACTTGCAAAGCAGTCATACTTCTCTACACTTATTTCTTCACAATCCCATAACCCTAAACAACTTTTCAACACCTTCAGCTCTCTTCTCCACCCCCCGCCTCCTTCTACAACCACAAGCTTGTCTGCAGAAGACTTTGCAGCATATTTTGTGAGCAAAATTGAAACACTACAGAACAGCTTTCTAAAGCAACCCTCTTCACCGGTCCAATCACCTCTTCCTTTTTCCTCTCTGTCCGGCAGCTCCCCTACTATCAACTATCTCTCTCCACATAACCACTCACGCACTCATACCTCCTCCCCGCTAACAATCTTCTCAGCCTTAACTGAACAGCGTCTTTCTTCACTAATCTCTAAAGCTCATCTTACTACATGCGCCTCAGACCATATTCCCTCTCATCTTATCCCCCAGGTCTCCTCCCCCCTCATTCCTGCTTTAACCTCCCTGGCGGTCTATTTGGATCGCCAGGGCGGCTGCGGGAGGGTTTTTTTTTTAATTTAAAAAAAACTGTTTCATGCAGCCAACTGAAAGTTGGCTGCATGAAAGCCCACTAGAGGGCGCTCCGGAAGCATCATTCTGATCGCCTCCGGCGACCAGAATAAACAAGGAAGGCCGCAATGAGCAGCCTTCCTTGTTTTGCTTACATCGTCGCCATAGCGACGAGCAGAGTGACGTCATGGACGTCAGCCGACGTCCTGACGTCAGCCGCCTCCGATCCAGCCCTTAGCGCTGGCCGGAACTTTTGTTCCGGCTGCGCAGGGCTCGGGCGGCTGGGGGGACCCTCTTTCGCCGCTGCTCGCGGCGGATCGCCGCAAAGCGGCGGCGATCAGGCAGCACACGCGGCTGGCAAAGTGCCGGCTGCGTGTGCTGCTTTTTATTTCGCTCAAATCGGCCCAGCAGGGCCTGAGCGGCGACCTCCGGCGGTGATGGACGTGTATAGTCGTCCATACCGCTGAGGAGGTTAACAACACTGTTTAACCTTTCCATCTCAACTGGCACTTTCCCTTCTTCATTTAAACAAGCTATCATAACACCACTAATCAAAAAACCCTCTTTAGACTCTACGGCCCTTTCTAATTACCGCCCAGTCTCTCTCCTTCCTTTTGCTTCCAAACTGCTGGAATGCCACATTTACTCAGAGTTGTCTAACTTTCTCTCTGCTATATCCCTGTTGGACCCCTTCCAGTCTGGCTTCCGCCCTCAACACTCTATGGAAACCGTTCTCACTAAGGTTGCCAATGACCTCCTAGCTGCTAAAGCCAAAGGCAGATTTTCGGTACTAATACTCCTAGATCTGTCCTCTGCCTTCGACACTGTTGATCATACCCTACTTCTCCAGACCCTCTCAACACTGGGAATCAAGGGCCTAGCACACTCCTGGCTCAACTCCTACCTGTCTGGACGTTCTTTCATGGTCTCCTATGCCAATACCAACTCCTCTCCACGCCCACTGTCTGTGGGAGTACCACAAGGGTCCGTTCTTGGACCCCTCCTCTTTTCCATTTACACCCATGGCCTGGGACAGATAATAAGCTCTTTTGGGTTTCAATATCACCTCTATGCTGATGACACCCAAATTTATTGTTCTGCCCCAGACCTCTCCACACTACTATCAAAAGTTCCCGAATGTCTATCCGCTGTATCTACATTTATGTCATCCCGCTTCCTTAAACTCAATATGAGCAAAATGGAGATTGTGATATTTCCACCTTCGCTCTCTGTTCCACCTCCCATTGTCACAATCAATGTAGATAACACCCCAATAGCATCAACCCCCAAAGCTCGTTGCCTAGGGGTAACTCTGGACTCTGAGCTCTCCTTTAAACCACATATTAACACTTTAACTACCTCCTGCTACTTCCATCTCAAAAACATTTCCAGAATCCGTCCCTTCCTTTCACAAGAAGCAACTAAAATGCTTGTACATGCCCTAATCATCTCCCGCCTTGACTACTGCAACACCCTACTCTGTGGTCTACCAAAAAGCAGACTGGCACCTCTCCAATCCCTACTAAACTCTGCGGTCCGTCTCATCCACCTCTCTTCTAGATCCTCTGAGGCAGCCCCTCTCTGCCAATCCCTCCATTGGCTACCAGTTGCCCAAAGGATCCAGTTTAAACTTCTCACACTTGCATACAAAGCTCTATACAAGCTATCACCTCCATACATTTCCTCTTTAATCTCCAGATACCTCCCCGCCCGGACCCTCCGTTCCTCACAGGAGACCCTTTTGTCCTCCAGCCTAGTCACCTCGTCTCACTCTCGCATCCAAGACTTCTCACGGGCTGTCCCTCTCCTTTGGAACTCTCTCCCTCAGCCGGTTCGTCATGCCTCAAGTCTGGAAACCTTCAAACGTACTCTGAAAAAACACCTGTTCAGACAAGCCTATAATTTGCTATAGGCAGCACTGAAGGCACACTGGCTCACCCACTAATCCTTGTGTTTCCTTCCCTTTTGTTTCCTCCCCACTACCCTCTAGATTGTAAGCCCGCAAGAGCAGGGACCTCCTCCTATTGTTTCTCATACTGCTGTTATTTTAACATATGTACATGTATCAACCACATATCAACTATGTATGTATCTGTATTTACTCTATTAAATGTCATGACGGTACAGTGTCTTGTATTTCTTATGTATATTTGTTCCCCATTATTTGTTTGTACTATGTACAGCGCTACGGAAGATGTTGGCGCTATATAAATAAAAAATAATAATAATAATAACCTTTCGAGGCCCTAATTGTCCTTGAGGCACTTGTCCCTACGTGAGTGTTGGCCTTTCCACGGCTCAATTTTTGGAGGCAGAGAGAACAGATGGCTTTGCTCCTATCTGAGGCACACACCGTAAAATATTTCCAAACCGCAGAGCCCCCCTGGGGTGATGGCACTACGGTGGCATCAACAGCTGACCTTGAAGGGCATGTTGGCTGGCTGGCCATAGCTGGCAATACATGGTGCCGGACACTGCCCCCAGCTGTTTCTCAGGACGAGCTCCCTCTGCTTCTATCATGGAGTTGTCTCCTCCTACTCCTCTCTGGCTCCCCCTCTGAACTGTCCCCTTGGTCATCTCCTCTATTGGGAACATACGTGACATCTGTATAATCGTCATCATAATCCTCCTGCCCAGCTTCGCTTTCCTCAGACACCTCCTCAACTGCACCAACTTCAGGTGGTTCATCATGCCCCTCCTCACACATTACGTCCATACTATCGCCACCTAACTCAGACGTATGAGGTGGTGTACCTGCGCCTTCTTTTTGTTGTTGCAGTAGTGACTGTGAATCAGTGATTTCACCACCACCACCAAATAACTCCTGTGAAGTGTCAAATGCAGCGGATGTGGTGCTTGTTGTAGCGCTGGTGGCTGCGGGAGATGAGGTGTTCTGTGTTAAATACTCAAGCACCTCCTCACGATTTTGGGAAGTGATGGCACGTGCCTTCTTCTGAGCACTGTACTTTGGGCCAGATCCGCATGAAATAACAGCAACACCACCTGGCACAGACCTGCCAGTGCCAGGTGGCCTTCCTCTGGGTCTGCCTCTACCTCTTCCTCTACCTGGTTTGTCCATTTTGTCCATCTCGGGGGGAAGCTAGGTATATGCAGTGAGGAGAGTTCACTCAACCCAAAGGTAATGTGCCTTCAAACCTGCAATGAAAACTTCACATAGGGTGATACCGTTCTATACCAATAAACAAGTCTCTAAATTTGCATGCAAGCTCCACCAGGGTGACACTTCACATCCGTGTATAGTGCTCTCATTCAGTGCTCACTCCGTGAAAATCCCCAACTGGTATATGCCAAAACGCTCACCAGATGCAGCCCACCTCAGATTGCAGGTGGAAGTTTCACTTTTGGCCCACTGCCAGTCAATAACATCACCTCAATTCGTCATAAATCTTCATTTAATTCCATAAAATCAGCATTTTGCTTCAGAAGGTGTGCAAAGCAGATCTGCTTGAGATAGCCGGCTGGCTCTGAGACCTGAGCTATACCGGAAGCGCAGCCTTCACACTTCCCGAGGGGAAGATTTATGACGAATTGAGGTGATGTTATTGACTGGCAGTGGGCCAAAAGTGAAACTTCCACCTGCAATCTGAGGTGGGCTGCATCTGGTGAGCGTTTTGGCATATACCAGTTGGGGATTTTCACGGAGTGAGCACTGAATGAGAGCACTATACACGGATGTGAAGTGTCACCCTGGTGGAGCTTGCATGCAAATTTAGAGACTTGTTTATTGGTATAGAACGGTATCACCCTATGTGAAGTTTTCATTGCAGGTTTGAAGGCACATATCTGAGGAGCGCAGCAGTGATTATACATGTAAATTTTCCTGAAACTGGACTTTCTGCAGCGATCCCATATATTGGTGCAATTAGGTGTATTTGAACTGTGGCGCAGTATTTTAATTTTATTAATAACCCAAAGGTAATGTTACAAGATGAAGCTGGCACCATCAATTGTTTCCGGGTGCTTGGTAAAGTGGCATAGGCAGTGCCACCAATTAATACAGTTTGCAGATATTACCCGCACACCAAGGAACGCACTTTATTGTGCCAGTTTCCACAAGAATCCAACAATTGTTTCGGGGGCCGCGCAGGGTCCCCCTTTATCAAGGCATGTGGTTACATGGCATGTTAAAATCCAAATGCATATAAACCTAAATAATCCCCAATACCACACCCCAACCAACTAGTGACCTCATAATCACATCACAATGATTGACAGTAGTAAACAAACTAGACAATCTGCAAGAAATAGCAATCTATAGAACTATAAAATAGTGTAATATCATCAGTGCACTCTGTGCTACTGTAATTTATGATCATACCTTATGGAGATGCCCGCACTGCGCCAGGTTGTGCCTGTTGTAATTGCTTTTGAATATTTAGCCGCGTAATCAGCGTAATATATGACGCGACCATACTAAACGGCCAAGCGTACTTCCAGTCGCATCACGGTCATGCGACTGGAAGTACGCTTGGCCGTTTAGTATGGTCGCGTCATTGTGACGCTGACCTATCAGGAGGCAGGGTTCACGATCACCACTCTCTCGCGGTAGCGGCGGGCGGGATCAGTTGCCCGGAATTAATGGAACACATGGCAGCTAACGGCTGGAGGGGGCAGGCTAAATATTCAAAAGCAATTACAACAGGCACAACCTGGCACAGTGCGGGCATCTCCATAAGGTATGATCATAAATTACAGTAGCACAGAGTGCACTGATGATATTACACTATTTTATAGTTCTATAGATTGCTATTTCTTGCAGATTGTCTAGTTTGTTTACTACTGTCAATCATTGTGATGTGATTATGAGGTCACTAGTTGGTTGGGGTGTGGTATTGGGGATTATTAAGGTTTATATGCATTTGGATTTTAACATGCCATGTAACCACATGCCTTGATAAAGGGGGACCCTGCACTGCCCTGAAACAATTGTTGGATTCTTGTGGAAACTGGCACAATAAAGTGCGTTTCATAATCCTTGGTGTGTGGGTAATATCTGCAAACTCAACCCAAAGGTAGTTATATATGCAGTGAGGTGAGTTCACTGAACCCAAAAGGTAGCTATGTGCAGTGAGGTGAGTTCACTCAACTTAAAAGGTAGTTATATGCAGTGAGGTGAGTTCACTCAACACAAAAGGTAGTTATGTGCAGCGAGGTGGGTTCACTCAACACAAACGTAGGTGTATGCAGTGATGAGGTGGGTTAACTAAACACAACAGGTACTAGTAGTAGGTAAATGCAGTACTGGGTAAGTAGTACAATGTGCAGCTCCCTGTCACACACACAGGTGTCACTGAATGTGCTGCTGAATGCTGGTGGGCTGCTGGCAGTAGTACACACACATTATGAATTAGCAATGCTGTCTAAGCAACACAAGTGTATCACACACACAGGTAGTAGTCACTGAATGTGCTGCTGCTGCTGGCAGTGCCAGTGGGACACACAGTATGAATTAGCAATGCTGTCTAAACAACACAAGTGTCAGTTTCAAACACAGAAAAAAGAAATTGATCACAGGAGCAAGATGAGCTCTGAAAAGAGCTTTTCTGGGGCGCTATTATAGCAATAAGATTCAGCTAAGCAAGCTAAGAAGGCAAGAGCCTGACTAATCTGTCCCAAGGAGAACAAGTCTGCAGCAGCTGTCCCTATTCTGTCTCTAGCAGGCACACGAGTGAGGCTAATAGCCGCCGGAGCCTGCCTTATATAAGGGGGGGTGGGGCTCGAGGGCTTAGTGTAGCCTGATTGGATACAATGCGCCTGCTGACTGCTGTGATGCAGAGGGTCAAAGTTGACCCTCATAGAGCATTATGGGGCGAATCGAACTTCCGGGAAAGTTCACCTTCGCCTGCGAACCACCAGAAGTTCGCCTGGAACCGTTCGGCCCATCTCTAATGAGGAGACCCACGGAGTGCTGAAGGTTTTCCTGGAGAACGTCATCCGGGACGCCGTCACCTACACTGAGCACGCCAAGAGGAAGAAGGTCACCGCCATGGATGTGGTGTACGCCCTCAAGCGCCAGGGACGCACACACTATGGTATTAGGCATCTGTGTGTTTTAGCATTAGGTAGCTGTGTGTCCCCCATATAGCAGTACTGGGTAGGTGTGTGCCTCAGATAGCAGTATTAGGTAGCTGTGTGTGCCCCCAGATAGCAGTATTAGGTAGCTGTGTGTGCCCCCAGATAGCAGTGTTAGGTAGGAAGCTGTGTGTGCCTCCAGATAGCAGTATTAGGTAGTTGTGTGTGCCCCAGATAGCAGTACTGGGTAGCTTTGTGTGCCTCAGATAGCAGTATTAGGTAGCTGTGTGTGCCCCAGATAGCAGTATTAGGTAGTTGTGTGTGCCCCCAGATAGCAGTATTAGGTAGTTGTGTGTGCCCCCAGATAGCAGTATTAGGTAGTTGTGTGTGCCCCAGATCGCAGTATTAGATAGTTGTGTGTTCCCCCAAATAGCAGTATTAGGTAGCTGTGTGTGGCTCCCAGATAGCAGTATTAGGTAGCTGTGTGTGTGCCCCCAGATAGCAGTATTAGGTAGCTGTGTGTGCCTCCAGATAGCAGTATTAGTTAGATGCACAAGCCCACAAATAGCAGTATTAGGAAGCTGTGTGTGTCCATCAAATAACAGTATTAGGTAGCTGTCGGTGCCCCAGGTAATAATACTACATAGCCATGTGTGCCTCCAGATAGCAGTAGTAGGTATGCTTTGTGCCCCGTATATAGCAGTAGAGGAGGAGCACAAAGCACATGCTAGCGCCTCTCTTCGCAGAGATTGGCAGATATAAATTATGCTGAGATAAGTAGTACCTCAAGTGATGATTGTGACTCTCCTGTATCCTGTACTACAGCCGGTCTCCTCAAAGCGGGATTTACAGCCATAAAATCAAATTCCATTTACCCCCTGCTCTAGGTTTATTATGAGATACAGAACCAAAGGAGAACAAATGGTTGGCACTACAGCGGTATGACATGCATAATTCAGCTTCAAAGACATGCAGATTGCACAGGAGGACTACAAACACACCTCTTCTCTAGAACCTCTTCAGCGTGCTCAAGCAAAAGCATCAAGTAGCAAGCAGACAGAAGGAAGCAGGAAGGCTGGCATTGCTGCAAGTGTTCAATTTATTGTAGCATGGATAAAGTGCAAACGTGCAACATCTTGCAAAAATGGCATAAAACAGACACATAACCTTGTGAGAGGAGGCGTGGGTGGTGGTGGGTGCTGGGCACAGGCTGCCTGGCGGCCGTTTCGCGCTATGTAGCGCTTCTACGGAGGCAGCCTCTGTAGAAGCGCTATTTAGCGCGAAACGGCCATCAGGCTTCCTGTGCCCAGCACCCACCACCACCCACGCCTCCTCTCACAAGGGTATGTGTTTGTTTTATGCCATTTTTGCAAGATGTTGCACGTTTGCACTTTATCCATGCTACAATAAATTGAACACTTGCAGCAGTGCCAGCCTTCCTGCTTCCTTCTGTCTGCTTTCTAGGTTTATTATGCAGTGTACAACCTGACCCTGCATTGCATGCATTCCAATATAATCATAAATGTTTAAATGTTTCTACTGTAATCAATCTTCTCTCAGTCAGCCTGGCTCTATTTGGTGCCAGGGAGAAGGAAACTTGTTATCTCGCCTCCCACATTCCTGCTACTTAATGATTGGCTGAGGGCAGTTCAGTGTGACACAAGGCTGATAAGGGAGAAGCTGCTGAAATATGATCTATGCTGTGCTCACATATGTTTACAAAGCAAGCTAGATATGACAGTGCGGTTTCTAGGAAAAAGAAAGAGCAAGGGAGGAAATGACATCAGGATTGGCTTCAGTCAGAGGCAGCAGAGGTGGAAAATGCCTGAAAACTGAAATCAAAACATAGACAGTGCAATACATATGTTATGTAAGTAGAACAAGTATTTATCTTCATATACAGTATGTTTTTTTTTTTTGGGGGGGGGGGGGGGGTGGAATAGTATGGCTGTCCTTTCAGCTGTGTGTGGTGCTGTGTCCCGGTCATTAAGCAGAGATTATAAATACTTGATTCTCTCATTCCAGCCAGCTTTCTCTGCAATGATTATCGCTGGCATGGGGAGAGGTGAGATAATGCTTACACAGCACTCTTCTGACTGCTAGCCTTTGTATGGGAGGGGGACCACTGGTGCATCAGGGAAAACAGGAAGGAGCCACAACACAAGGGCCACTGTCAGGTTGGCACAGCATACTGGGCACAACAGAAAGGCCACTGTAAGTAAGGAATGTTACAGCCAGATGAAGGCAACATACGGTACATAAAATAAATTGCTTGCCACCACATGTCTATACAGGGACACGACCTGAAAAGGAACAGTTATACAAAACAACCTTTGTTTAACCCTTTGCTTTATGCAAAACACAATCTTTATGGTAATGCTCAGAGGTAGATTCAAGTGTGATTATTTAGAGGATAGCCTGAAATGATTTTATATCTTTCCTTATGATCTGCACTGGGCCACTTCCTGGTCACTGGAGAGCAGTGAGAGAGGATGTCAGAAGGGTGTGGCAGAAGAGAGGGGCGTTTCAAATCTTCCAAATCAACCCATCCTGGGCGTGGCTGAACCAGAACAAGACATACTATACCATGGAAGTCATCTCCACCCCATCTGGGCAGCACGGTGGCGTAGTGGTTAGCGCTCTCACCTTGCAATCCCAGCCAGGACAACATTTGCAAGGAGTTTGTATGTTCTCCATGTGTCTGCGTGGGTTTCCTCCGGGTACTCCAGTTTCCTCCCACATCCCAAAAACATACAGATAAGTTCATTGGCTTCCCCATAAAAATTGTCCCTAGACTATGATACATAGACATATGACTATAGCAGGGACTAGATTGTGAGCCCCTCTGAGGGACAGTTAGTGACAAGACAATATACTCTGTACAGCGCTGCGTAATATGTCAGCGCTATATAAACACTTAAGTATATTAATCTGCGTACCAGCTACAAACCATTCCCATCTCCCACACCCAGCACAGACATACATAAACTCACATCCAGACCTGTTCTCCAGCCACCCGCTATGTGTGAGAGAGAAAACACAAACATCCCCGGCTTTGTGCCTGACCCAACACACCCACATGCATTACATCACAAAGTCACTACACATATACCCCATATAACTCCGCTTAGCAGTGACCAGGGATGAGCTTCTGATGGCGCATTCCAAGTTTCATATGAAACGGAAGCTTTACACCTGCGGGCCATGGCAGGGCATTACCTGATCCTTGTCGCTGCCTCTGGTCATTGTGTTCCACATCAATCCAATTGATACCGGAGTAACGGAATGCCTCAAGAAACTCAACGGCCAGAGTTGGCGACAAGGGTGAGTTCCAGTTCCTTCCTCACCCAACAGGACCTATGCTACTTCTCCCCAGGATCTAAGCCAATTGTTCTCCCCAGGATCTAAGCCAATTGTTCTCCCCAGGATCTAAGCCAATCGTCCTCAGGATTTATGCTGCTCCTTCCCAGGATCTATGCTGCTCTCCCCCCCCCCCCCCGTTCTATGCTGCTCCTCCCCAGGATCTCTGCTGCTACTCCCCATCCTAAAGTGACAGGAGACAAGTCTGCTTTACATACAGGTGCTTTTTATTACTTTTTTTTTCACAACAAAAGTAAAAGCTACATCATACATCACAAGTGTACCTAATAATACGTCCATCATCATCCACATAATATTTCATGAAGAAAGAAATTTGGCTTTCCTTGCCAGCTTAAAGTTAACCTGTAACTGTAACCTGTAAAAACAAAATAGAGTTATTACCTCGGGAGGGCAAAAGTCTCTGGATCCTAATAAGGCTTTCCCAGTCTTCCTCAGCCAAGCCGATCCAGCACTGGCAGCCCAGAAAAACAATAACAATGATAGTGGCCAGACTGAGCAAGCACACTAGTGGCTTTCCGCTTAGATTCCAACAGAAATAGCCGAGCCTGACCGAGTCTGCCGTACTGCTCAGGTATCTCACGCCTGTGCTGTAGAGCAGACCCAATCAGCCTTGGCTATTTCCGCCAGAGCTGACAGTCACTAGTGTGCAGCACGCACCGCCGACAAGAGGAGTTTTGGGTGTCCCAATGCCGGATCACCTCTGCTGAGGAGGAAGCCTCTGTAGGATCCAGAGTCTTCCCCTCCCAAGGTAAGTACTCTACAGGGGCACTTTTTTCCCTTCAGGTTCACTTCAAAGACCACATCTACTGTTATTCTATATGATTATACTGTATGATTTATTAATGGTATTTAAGTGTAAAAAAAAATAAAATAATAATATTGATCAGTAACATGTGACGTATTTCAAATAAAGGTTTAATTTCATGCAGTCTCTCCTGCTGGTCTGACTGGTGAGCTGTGTAAGCAGAACTCTTCTCACTTTCTTTCTCAGTGAGCCTGTGCCTGATTGGTTGGTCACTGTGGGGGGGACACCAGTAACTGAGAATGGCAAACCAAGGGTAGTCACATGACAAAGTGGGCGGGGACACCAGAGAGTTTTCAGCAACAGCTCCATGTCAGCAGGAGCAGAGCCAGGAATGATGGCACCACTGGGGTCCCCAAGAGATCAAAGAAACCTGCAAATCCCTCCACCCACCAGAGTCCGCCTAAGGCTTCTAGGCGGAGCAAAATCTTACAGACTCCTCCCCATTATCTGGTTTTCTAGTGACAGCAGAAATATAGATATAAACTCTGCGCTCAGACCTCACACTTCCTGTGCAGGAAAGGCAGCTCAGATAACAAAATAAATTCATCTTTCTTTTTAGAAAGTCCTCAGAGCCAAAATCACAACAGACCCAGATGTGTTGCCATCCCGAATCATTGTTCCCCTGCATGATCAGCTGCTTCTAATTTTATTGTAGATGAGTTCTTGTCTGTGTGAGTCGTCATGTGTATCAGAAGGTGTCCATGCTCAGAAAAGCTTTCCCCACATTCTAAACATGAAAAAGGGCGCTCATCGGCGTGGCTTCTTACGTGCTTCCGAAAAGTCCCACTATAAGTAAAAGATTTCCCACACTCTGAACATGAATAAGGGCGCTCGCCAGTGTGTTTCCTCATGTGAGAACAAAGATCTGCTTTAAAATGGAAACATCTCCCACACTCTGAACATGAATATGGTCTGTCACCTGTGTGAGTTTTCTGGTGTCTATAAAGGTTATCTTTGTCAATGAAATCTTTACCACACTGTGAACATGAAAAAGGACGCTCCCCAGTGTGTATTTTCATGTGTCTATTAAGATTTCCACTTTGGGTAAATGCTTTCCCACACACTGAACACGAATAAGGCCTCTCACCTGTGTGAATTTTTTGGTGTCTCTGAAGGCTATCTCTCTCAAAAAAGCTTTTCCCACATTCTGAACAAGACAAAGGCTTTTCTCCTGTGTGTCTTATCATGTGCTTAGCAAGAGTCCCACTATCAGTAAAACCTTTCCCACACTGTGAACACGACAACGGGTTCTCACCTCCGTGTCTTCTCATGTGCTTACCAAGACTCCCAGTATTAGAAAAACATTTCCCACACTGTGAACATGGATAAGGCTTCTCACCTGTGTGACTTCTCATGTGCTTATTAAGATTTCTAATCTCAGGAAACAATTTCCCACACTCTGAACATGCATAAGGCTTTTCACCTGTGTGAGTTTTCAGGTGTCTCCGAAGGGTCTTTCTCTCAAAGAAACCTTTTCCGCATTCTAAACATGACAAAGGAGGATCGCCCCTGTGTCTTCTCATGTGATTAATAAAAGTTCCACTCTCAGCAAAACACTTCCCACACTCTGAACACGAATAAGGCCTCTCACCTGTGTGACTTCTCGTGTGCATCTCAAGTGTTCTCTTCTCACTAAAACATTTCCCACACTCTGAACATGCATAAGGCCTCTCACCTGTGTGAGTTTTCAGGTGTCTCTGAAGGCTAGTTTTCTCAAAGAAACCTTTCCCACATTCTGAGCATGACAAAGGAGGCCCACCCATGTGTCTTTTCTTGTGCTTAATAAGATTTCCACTATCAGTAAACCCTTTCCCACACTCTGAACATGAATAAGGCTTTTCACCTGTGTGACTTCTGAAGTGTCTAACAAGGTCAACTTTTGTTAAAAATTTCTTACCACACTCCGAACATGGAAAAGGTTTAATGCCTGTGTGAGATGCCTGATGCTTAATAAGGCCATATTTCTGAGAGAAGCCTTTCCCACACTCAGAACATGAAAAAGGTCGCTCGCCAGTGTGAAGTTTCTGGTGTCTGCACAGTTGAAGCTTAGACTGGAAACCTTTCCCACACTCTGGACATGAAAACTGATACTCGCCTGTGTGATATTTCTGGTGACTAATAAGATGATGTTTACGAGTGTAAGCTTTTCCACAGACTAAGCACGCAAAACTACGCTCACCTGCATGAAACATCTGGTGAGAGAAAAGATCTGTTTTAAACTGAAAGTCTTCCCCAAGCTCTGAACCTGTATAAGGAAGCCACTCTTGGTTACCAGCTCCACACCTATCAGCGCTTATGTTACTGGAAGAGTCCTCAGCAAAAAAATGTGATTCCTCAGGATCAGAGGGTGATCCATCTGCACTGTGATCTCTATGATGTGTATTTCCAGTGATAGTAGAACATTGTGTGATGCCATCATCTTCTGTAGCGCCATCTGGAGGTGGAATAGGATGGACCTCCGAGGGGTTCCTCACATCATTTCTGTCTGTTGGGGGAACAAACATAAAACAATGTTTATAGTTCGTTTTGTAGTTGTGAATCCTGTATGCTGCTCTAGTAGGCAGAAGTGTCACAGAGCTCCAGCACAGATTTGACTGCATAAGAAAATGAAGGCATAAAAGACATAGGAAGTAACACAGTATCATAGTTGGCTGAAAAATTACATCTGCCCATCAAGTTCAACCAGAAGAACAAAGAAAGAAAAATCACTGTCCTGAAACTGCACATATCACAGCTGATCCAGAGAAAGGTAAAGATTTCTTACAAGGCCTGGGCCAATTAGGCTTTGAGGGAAAATATTCCATCCTGTTTCCAGATGGCAGTAAGGTAAATCTGTGGATTAACTCCACTGGAAAGTATCTAATAATTATAGCCATTGAGGTCCTTCAATGCAAGGAAAGCATCCAAGCCCTCTTTAAGTGCAGAAATAGAATTTGCCATAGCTAATTCTTGTGCTAAGATATTTCCAATTGTAATCACTCTAACTGTAAAGAACCCCCTTCTAAACAGATGGAAAAAAACTCTTTCTTCCATATAAAGATCATGGCCCCCTGCCCTGTGTATAGGCCTAAGGACAAAAAGCAAGTTTATGTATTGCCCTCTGATGTATTTATAGATGTTAATCAGATCACTGCTTAGTTGTCTTTTCTCCAAGCTAAATAAGCCAAGTTGGTCCAACCTTTCTTGGTAAGTGAGACCTTCCATCCCTCTGATTAATGTAGTTGCCTGTCTTTGTTCTTGAACGTCAATGTGCTTCCAACAGTGTGGTGCACAAAGCTGTGTCCCATACTACAGATGCGGCTTAAGTGATTTATACAGAGTAAGTAGTATACTACCATCTCATAATGTTATTTCCTGTTCTATGGATCCCAGAAATGTATTTGCTTTAGCCGCTGCTGCTGCTTTCCCCTGTGGCCAGGTTATTGAAATCCTGTTGTAAAATGTTACTCTCCTGCTTAGAGTTGATAATTCTGCATAATTTTGTATCATCTACAAAGATGGTGATATTACTCTGTATTCTAGATCTACTAGATCATTAATGCATAAATTGATAAGGACTGGACCTAGTACTGACCCTTGTGGGTCAATACCAACAGTTTGCTATACTAAGTATGATCTGTTTATCACCACTCTTTGCCTTCTGCCCCTTAAGCAGTTTTCTATCCATATACACACACATTTTCTCCTAGTCCCTGTATCCTCAGCATCTGTACCAGACTATTGTGGAGAACAGTATTAAAATCCTACTTTTGTTGATAACAGTGTTCAAACCTTTGCAAAGTCTAAATACACTACATTTATAGCTTTCCCAAAACCTAAATGTGCATTCGCCACTTTATAAAAGCTAAGCATGTTGGTGAGAAAGGGACTGCCTTTAGTAAGGGGGTGGGGTGGGGGAAAGGATCAGTTAGCCGCAAAAAATGCATCTCCATGCCGCTCCTGTGGGCCGCACTGGCCCACTTTCACTTTTGTGACCTCCGGGACGACGCTGGAATGGCAGCTCTGGAAACCCTGTAGGAATGTCCCTGGTGAGCATTTTTAACAAGGAATCCCTCTCCCCTGTGTTTACCTCCGAGATGGCAACAAATAATGTTGTCAATCTCCGGGGGCTATAGCACGGCAGTGAGGGGACGGCAGAGAGCGGCAGTGGGGTGGACACAGAGGCATGTCATGAAGCAGAGAACATGCCTCTCTGTCCCATCTGCCCCCCAAGAACCCCCTCAGGTTCTCTTTAATGATATATCATTTTTATAGCAACAATTAAACTTTACACCTTATTATTTGACCTTAAATCGAAATCCCTCAAACCTTTAAACAATTTACACACAACTGATGTTAAGCCTACAGGTCTATAGTTTCCTGGTTCTGACTTTTTTTCCTTTCGTGAATAATTGGACAACATCAGCTGTAAGCCAGTCATAGAGAACTAACCCACTTGGAAGAGAATTACATAAAATAAGATAAAATGGCTTAATAATAGTGATGGCCTGCAGTTCGTGACAGCAGACATGTTGCAGCAAACATTCGCCATTTGCATTTACTGCAAACTAACAACAAGAAATGAAAACGGTTTGGGAGGCACTCCAAGTCACTTTAACCTCCTTATAACTTCCTTATATAGCTATAATGATTCCTGAGCAAAGCCAGACTGAATGCTCAGTCGAGGATTTTTTTGGGGCTGATAAGGAGCCGGCTGAGCAGAAAAGGATGAAACAGAGAGCAGGGTAGATGTTTTATCTAATGTTCCCACTGATATATATGGTAAAATACATGAGGGTGCTTCATCTCTGGTTCACTTTAACATGGATGCCAATACTGCTGACTTTAGTGGTTAAACGCCCCCATACATGCTAGAATTGGCAGATTTGCTGGGTATGTTAAAGGATACCAGAGCCAAATAAAGCTAGAGAAATGGAGGGAGCTGACATATATTATCACTTATTCTGATGCCACCTGTTCTCCTCTCTGCCCCCCGTATCTTACCTAAAAGTCCCCTAGGATCCTCTTCTGGGTCGCTGGAGTTTACTGCGCAGGCGCTGGCCGGGCTGTGCGCGTCCTACAGCGTGCGCCCGCGGCCGGGAGCACACTGTGCATGCGTATGATGCCACTACATTATGCAGTGTCATACGCATGCGCAGTATGCTCCCGGGCCATTGGCGAGCACCCTAGGATGTACACAGCCTGGCAAGCGCCTGCGCAGCAAAGCCCGACACTGGCGACCTGAAAGAGGATCTTGGGGGGAGGGGGGTGTTTAGGTAAGATACAGGGGGTAGAGAGGGGAACAGGAGGTTGCAGTGGACATCAGAACGGGTGATAGTTTATGCCTGCTCCCCGTTTCTCTAGCTTTATTCGGCTCTGGTATCCTTTAAGGGGAACAGTAGAAACAAGGGGAGGGGGGGGTAATATTTCAAAAATACCTTGTAGTTTTTGAGAAAATTGGCATGACATAATGGCAGGGTGCTGTGAATGCCCTAGGTGCCGGCAGTGGGTGGGATAGGTGTGGCAAGGCGTGGAGGACAGCAATAGCTGGCGGCAGTGTTTGGGGGCGGGGCTTGCTATACTAAGTATAACAAAGCCGCCAAAGCATCTTTAAAATTCCCTCCAGGGCTCCCCATTGATCGCTTAGCAGACCAATGGGAATCTGGAGGATGGCAGTGGGTGTGCGGAGATCTTCAATCAAGGTAACTTTGTGGGAAATTTCCAATGATTTTGGTGTGGGAACTTTAATTAAAGCAAAAGTATTTTTGGTTAATTAAGAACATTCAAGGACTTTTTTCATGGTTACATTTTTATTTCACTTCACGCAATAGCAGCATAGGGGGCGATATTGTGGCTGGGAACGCGAAGAATCACTCGTGTTCCCATGCCTGTCGGGTCCTGACGGCAAAACCGGAAGTGGTCGCCGGCGGGGACGGGAGGATCAGAGAGACGCGGCGAGGGCACCGATCAGCTGCAGAGGGCTGAGGGAAGCCCCAGGTGAGTAAAACTCATTTTTTTTTTTTTGAATGACTTAAGTGCCTCTTCAATTACTATTCTAGTCTACCAGACGTAGCGGGTCCTTGAGCTTCCTAAAATTAGCCTTTTTAAAAAGCATAGTTTTAGTTGTCCAATTGCTCACAACAAGTTTAGGTAAATATCTACAATATTATAATCGCTACTCACCAAGTGTTCTCGAACTTGCACATAAGTTATCATGTCTGGTCTATCTGAAATGACCAAATCAGGCAAATCAAATCTCTTGACCTAAAAAAAGAGGGTGTCTCCTCTGGGAAACGTCATCTGTCAGCCCAATAAAGTGACTTTTAGTCACTTTCTGTTCCCCTGTAGTCCTTTGATATAGTCACGGTAAGAGTTGCTTCGCAACTGCATGACTTCTCAGCCCTCCTTACAGCTGCCAGCATCACTGAGACAGTCTGACACCTTTCCCTCTGCTGTGGATAGCTTCCAAGGAGATTAACAGTCGCGTCTAGCTACACCGCGCCTCCCTTCCTGCATCCTGGACTCCTCCGTGAGGTTTTGTGCCCGCTGCTGATTGTAGAGCCCGGTCCCTGGCTGCCATCTGAGAGGGACACAAGCTGACCCAGGCTGATCCTTACCAACAGCCACTACATTCCAGGTGAGACCTATCCTGGATAGGACAGCGTGATTGCAACTTACTTCCAGTCTCAGAGCGCTGTTTTTGTTTGTTTGTTTGTTTGTTTGTAGCCACGTTTATTGGATCACAGAGCTGAATATGATCAGGATTGCCTGATCACACCAAAAGGGGATACTCCAAAACCCCATTCTATCGCCAAATCAGGCAGAGCACAACACTACCACTCCCCTCTAATTCCAGCTGGTTCAGTTAACATTTCAAACAAATAATTGTCTTGCAGTGTTGATATGAATCTGTCACTTTTACTAGAGTGAGTAGCCTCTAGTGGTTGTGTGTGTGTGTGTGTGCGTGTGTGTATATGTGTGTGTACGTGTGAGATATGGGATATTTGAGAGGGTAATATAGAGTGTGGTGACTGGGAGGTATTAGTAGATATATAATGGAGAAGTGAAGTAAGAAGATATAATGTCAGTGGAAACAGGAAGGTGCAGAGCAGTACTGGATGTAGGTGTATGGGGGGTGGTGGGTTTGGGGAAATGGATAAGACTAAGAGAAGGTCAAGGAAGTTAAGACTATATAGCTTAAGTGGGGACCACAGATAATAGGTGATGTATAGTTGGCATAGCAGATGTTTAATGTGGGGCCCAAAAAGAGTCACTGATGTTTTGTGGGCAAAAGGAAATAACAACTGCACTTGTTATGTGGAGGACATGATGGCTGCACTTGCTATGTGAGGGACATGATGGCTGCACTTGTTATGTGGGGGACATGATGGCTGCACTTGTTATGGGGGGGGGGGGGCATGATGGCTGCACTGGTTATATGAGGACATGATGGCTGCACTTATGTGGGGGACATGATGGCTGCACTGGTTATATGAGGACATGATGGCTGCACTTGTTATGTGGGGGACATGATGGCTGCACTTGTTATGTGGGGGACATGATGGCTGCACTTGTTATGGGGGGGGGGGCATGATGGCTGCACTGGTTATATGAGGACATGATGGCTGCACTTATGTGGGGGACATGATGGCTGCACTGGTTATATGAGGACATGATGGCTGCACTTGTTATGTGGGGGACATGATGGCTGCACTTGTTATGTGGGGGGCATGATAGCTGCACTTGTTATGTGGGGGACATGATGGCTGCACTTGTTATGTGGGGGACATGATGGCTGCACTTGTTATGTGGGGAACATGATGGCTGCACTTGTTATGTGGGGGACATGATGGCTGCACTTGTTATGTGGGGAACATGATGGCTGCACTTGTTATGTGGGGAACATGATGGCTGCACTTGTTATGTGGGGGACATGATGGCTGCACTTGTTATGTGGGGGACATGATGGCTGCACTTGTTATGTGGGGGACATGATGGCTGCACTTGCTATGTGGTGGACATAATGACTGCACTTGTTGATGTGACATAGGGCTGAGAGAGTTGGAAGAGAGAACAAGTTATAGAGAAACAGAGAAGTGGTGGAGATAAAGGTAATGTGATGACTGCCCTTGTTATGTGGGGACATGATGGCTGCACTTGTGATGATGATGATGATGATGATGATGATGATGATGACAGAAAAGTGGTGGAGATGAAGGTAGGTGGAAGGAAAGTGGTGGAGGCAGAGGTGGTATGGAAAGATAGTGGAGAGAAGTGATGGAGGCAGAGATGGGACAGAAGGGTGGTGGAGATGGTGGTAGGTAAGAAAAAAGTGGTGGAGGCAGAGGTGGGAAAGGGAGGTGGTGGAGATGGAGGAAGGTTGGAGAGAAGTGGCAGAGACAGAGATGGGACAGAAAAGTGGTGGAGATGGATGAAGGACAGGAAGGTGGAGGAGATGGAGGCAGGAGGGCAAGAAGAGGTGGAGGGAGAGGTGGGACAGGAAGGTGGTGGAGATTGAGGATGGTGGGAAAGAGGTGTCAGCATAGAATAGGCAAGGTAAGGTTATTTCTTCACCTGAAACTGGCATTCCTAATTCACTGGTCACCATCATATCCCCCTCCTCCATATATTTCCAGCCACCCATCACATCTGTCTCCTCTTCTTCTTCTTTGACCACAACTTTTACATCAGTCAGTTCTTCAGCCTAAACCCACAAAATGATAGAAGAGAGAATATTTCACACATTAGAATTAATTTACTGAGACTCTATTTAAGAATATCATTTTAGAGATTGGAAACACTTAAAGGGTACCTGAACTGACATGGTGACATAGACATGTGACTGTACAGTGCCAAGTATGCATATAACTAAGCTGTGTTCCTTTTTAACCTACAGTAAGGGTTACAGCTTCTCTGTAGTCAGACTAAACTGACACTGAAGCAAAAAAAAAAAAACCACACTCATGTGTCGGATGATTATGACTAATAGATCATTAGTAGCAAATAAAATGGTGTAATATTTTTATTTTCAGGTATATAGCTTTTTTTTTTTATAACTTTGCACCATTCCCTAATAATTGCGGTTTCCTCAATACACTCAGTATATTAAATGATTCACAGAGCAGGCTAGTGATCCTTTGAACTTTTCTCTGAAGAAAAACCATAAACAAAGAAGAAACAATGAGAGACAGTTGAGATAAGTGCTTCAAAAGAATGTTCAGGACTTTATAAAGTCGCAGAGCTCACAGAAGCTCTTTTGCATAGATAACAACTGAAGTTTCTTAACTCTTCTTGTACTGGAAACAACATGAGACTCATATCTGTGCTAAAGATGTTTTATTTTGTAGCAGTACTACACATACAAATCATTAGATCATAAGTTTATTTTTCACTTCAGATTCCCTTTAACTTTGCTTACTCACAACTAATTACAAACCCTAAAATCCGTGCCTGTCAGAGATCAAGTTCTAAGCACATAGAATAGATAAAAGGTCAACAGTTCATAGATTGTGGCTTTGGGACACTGAAAGACTGTCATTCAGCTGAGACAGTAACAATCTTAAACCTATGTTTTTGTCTTTTAAAGGGGTACTTTAAGGTTTAAAAAAAAAATCACTTACCTGGGGCTTCTACCGCCCTCTGCAGAAGTCCTGTGCCAGCGCCAGTACTCAAGGATCCTTCAGTCCCCCACCGTGGCTCTCTTTCCATTTCATCAACTACAGCCACTGCGCCTGCATGGCCGGGGCCGCACGCGTCCTTGCTCCCGGCGACGTGGGTGCAGTTGCGGTCGACTTATAAGTCGTCCAAATGGAAACTGAGCTGCCGTAGGGGACCAGAGTATCGTTGAAGACCGGTGTGGGACAGGACGTCTGCAGGGGGTCAGTAGAAGCCCCAGGCAAGTGAAACTTATATATATATATATATATATATATATATATATATATATATATATATATATATATATATTTATATATTAAAAAAGAAAAACTTTAACGAAACCCCTTTAAACACATCATAAAACTGTGTGATTCTTAAAAAAAGTGTCATATTTGGGAGTAGGAGGATAAATACAATTGTTTATTTTTAGTTCAGATTTGTTTAGACTTGTAAACCTGCAGTCCCACCTACCTGATTTTGCAGCACATAGCTGTAATCTTCCTGTGCACAATCCTGGGGATAAAGAGGACCTGTGCATCTCCCTGGTGGGATTGTGTGGAGAGATGATTCAATCTTAAAGTCAGAACACAGATCTTTGCGTCCTCCTGAGAGCTCCGCCTCCTCCATCACACTGTCTGCTCCCTCCTCCTCTTTCACCTCTTCTTCACCAGGAATGCTTACATTTTTCTGCTTTCCAATCTAGATAAATAATAAAGATAGCATTAATAATAACAAGGTCAAAATCAGATTTACTTGTTTTTTATAATTATTTTACCCAATAATGTGGATCGATGGTGTGATCTTCCTGTGCACAATCCTGGGAATAAAGAGGACCTGTACATCTCTCTGGTGAGTTTCTGTTACTGGATCCATCTGTAGGAAACACACAATGAGTGAAAACCTTTAACCCACATTAGGATTATCTCCATGCATCAGCAGTGAGGATAGCAGAAGGGAATGAGCAAATCTGGGTTTAGCTCTTCTCCATTTATTAACGCTATGATGTTATACGGAGGAATGGAAATGGACCTTTCATATGGTGTACAGTATATCCTCCTCATTTGTTGGTACTATGATGTTATACTGAGGAATGGAGATGGGCCTTTCATATGGTGTACAGTATCTCCTCCTCATTTGTTGGTACTATGATGTTATACTGAGGAATGGAGATGGGCCTCTCATATGGTGTACAGTATCTCCTCTCCATTTATTGGCGCTATGATGTTATATGGAGGAATGGAAATGGACCTTTCATATGGTGTACAGTATATCCTCCTCATTTGTTGGTACTATGATGTTATACTGAGGAATGGAGATGGACCTTTCATATGGTGTACAGTATCTCCTCCTCATTTGTTGGTACTATGATGTTATACTGAGGAACGGAGATGGACCTTTGTGGGAGGAAACCAGAGTGTCCGGGAGGAAACCCAGACAGACATGGGGAAAAACATACAATCTTGCAGATGTTGTCCTGGCTGGGATACAAACCAGGGACCCAGCGCTGCTAGGTAAGAGTGCTATCCACTACGTCACTGTCCTGCCCCATGTTATACCGAGGAATGGAGATGGGCCTTTCATATGGTGTACAGTATCTCCTCCTCATTTGTTGGCACTGTGATGTTATACTGGGGAATGGAGATGGGCCTTTCATATGGTGTACAGTATCTCCTTCTCATTTGTTGGTACTATGATGTTATACTGAGGGATGGAAATGGACCTTTCATATGGTGTACAGCATCTCCTCCTCATTTGTTGGTACTATGATGTTATACTGAGGAATGGAGATGGACCTTTCATATGGTGTACAGTATCTCCTCCTCCTCCTCCTCATGTGTTGGTGCTATGATGTTATACTGAAGACTGGAGATGGACCTTTCATATGGTGTACAGTATCTCCTCCTCATTTGTTGGTACTATGATGTTATACTGAGGAATGGAGATGGACCTTTCATATGGTGTACAGTATCTCCTCCTCATTTGTTGGTACTATGATGTTATACTGAGGAATGGAGATGGGCCTTCCATATGGTGTACAGTATCTCCTCCTCATTTGTTGGTACTATGATGTTATACTGAGGAATGGAAATTGACCTTTCATGTGGTGTACAGTATCTCCTCCTCCTCCTCATGTGTTGGTGCTATGATGTTATACTGAGGAATGGAGATGGGCCTTCCATATGGTGTACAGTATCTCCTCCTCATTTGTTGGTACTATGATGTTATACTGAGGAATGGAAATGGACCTTTCATATGGTGTACAGTATCTCCTCCTCCTCCTCATGTGTTGGTGCTATGATGTTATACTGAAGACTGGAGATGGACCTTTCATATGGTGTACAGTATCTCCTCCTCATTTGTTGGTACTATGATGTTATACTGAGGAATGGAGATGGACCTTTCATATGGTGTACAGTATCTCCTCCTCATTTGTCGGTGCTATGATGTTATACTGAGGAATGGAGATGGAAGTTTCATATGGTGTACAGCATCTCCTCCTCATTTGTTGGTACTATGTTATGCTGAGGAATGGAGATTGAAGTTTCATATGGTGTACAGTATCTCCTCCTCATTTGTTGGTACTGATGTTATACTGAGGAATTGATATGGGCATTTTATATGGTGTAAAATATCTCTTCCTCATTTGTTGGTACTATGATGTTATACTGAGGAATGGAGATGGGCCTTTCATATGGTGTACAGTATCTCCTCCTCCTCATGTGTTGGTACTATGATGTTATACTGAGGAATGGAGATGGACCTTTTATATGGTGTACAGCATCTCCTCCTCATTTTTTGGTAGTATGATGTTATACTGAGGAATAGAGATGGGCCTTTTGTATGGTGTACAGTATCTCCTCCTCATTTGTTGGTACTATGATGTTATCCTGAGGAATGGAGATGGATCTTTCATATGGTGCACAGTATCTCCTCCTCATTTGTTGGTACTATGATGTTATACTGAGGAATGGAGATGGAAGTTTCATATGGTGTACAGCATCTCCTCCTCATTTGTTGGTACTATGTTATGCTGAGGAATAGAGATGGGCCTTTCATATGTGCAGTATCTCCTTCTCATTTGTTGGTACTATGATGTTATCCTGAGGAATGGAGATGGATCTTTCATATGGTGCACAGTATCTCCTCCTCATTTGTTGGTAATATGATGTTATACTGAGGAATGGAGATGGAAGTTTCATATGGTGTACAGCATCTCCTCCTCATTTGTTGGTACTATGTTATGCTGAGGAATAGAGATGGGCCTTTTGTATGGTGTACAGTATCTCCTCCTTATTTGTTGGTACTATGATGTTATACTGAGGAATGGAGATGGGCCTTTCATATGGTGTACAGTATCTCCTCCTCATTTGTTGGTGCTATGATGTTATGCTGAGGAATGGAGATGGGCCTTTCATATGGTGTACAGCATCTCCTCCTCATTTGTTGGTACTATGATGTTATACTGAGGAATGGAGATGGACCTTTCATATGGTGTACAGTATCTCCTCCTCATTTCTTTGTACTATGAGCGTTCGTGAACCTTACGTGTCCATGCCCAGTCCGCATGGACTCATCTACAGCCAGGAGCATACTGTAGTTAGAAGATGAAGAGGGGCCCTGCACTTTAAGTTAGTTCTATGAGGATTCAGGAAGCCTCTGGACCATCCTGAGACAAGTATCAAGCTTTGGATTTTTACTGACTTTAAGCAAAATGTAATGACTTCCTTCATGATCATATTTCCATGTGCTAAAGGGTGTGACTCTCTAAAGCTTATCTAAGAATAACAAACTGATTATTCCATATAAAACTCCTTCAACCTATTTTGATGCTATCAGGGCACCAACACAGCAACAGTCATCTTACTCTTGGAGGCCAACTTAAAACTAATAATGAAAATAAGACGACTTCAGTATCAGTTTACAATAAGTCAGGTAGGGTTATTTCTTCACCTGAAACTGGCATTTCTAATTCACTGGTCACCATCATGTCCCCCTCCTCCATACACTGCCGGCCACCCGTCACTTCTGTCTCCTCTTCTACGTCTTTTTCCTTTTCTTCTTTAACTTCAGGTTTTATATCAATCAGTGTTTCGTTCTAAAACCACAAAGTTATATAAAAACATATTTAACAAATTTCAATTAATAAATTGAGAGTTTGGAGTCACTGTTGAGCATAGTAGACCAACAATTCCATCTACCTGGTAGGGATTGGGGTTGGTGGTATCTTCCGGTGGACAACCCTGGGAAGAAAGAGAACCTGTACTCTCTGGTGGGGCTCTGTTACTGGATCCATCTGTAGGGAACACACACTGACTGAATACATTGCTTCTATGTGTTATCAGATGATAGGGCGGGCGGGTGGGGGGGGGGGGCGGGCTCCGAAGCCCTCTCTCCTTTTCAAGAAATGAAAGTCTCCTCTTACCCGGTGATGTGAAGGGCAGCTGATTCTCCATCGCAGTATCCTTAAACTTCTTGTGTCCTAAGTATTGCCTCTCCTGCATATAGAAATTCAGACATTCTGACACCTTGTACTAAACTGACACACACACAGTGAGACAGTTGCCATACAAGCACAGGCCTTGCTGTTACTGCACAATGTCCCATAATTCCCAGCACTGCTCACCTTTCCCGTCAGCAGCTCCATCATTTCGTTGATGACTTCTACGATCTTCTTTACGTTATTTCTCTCAGATATCAGATCTGTGATGGGGGATGGTCCATGGCGATGGCTGCTGGGAGTCAGTAGTTCACCAGATGTTTCCTTCACTATTTTATAATTCTGTACAAACATATACAATAACAGTCACCATGTGCATTCCCAGAATCCTGCTCACCTCTCCAGTCAGCTGTGTTTTTTTTAATAGAGATAAGAGTGATGTCATATAATCTTCCCAGAATCCTCTTCACCTCTCCAGTCACCAGTTGGATGATCTCCAGGGTGAGGTCTAATATCCTCTCAGTCACGTGACTTCACTCCATCCTCAGTGATGTGGTTATGTGATTTATTGGAATAGATGGACAAATCATAGATCAGGAAGCCACACACTTTTCTTCCCTGACTTGGAGATACAGAGAAGGCCCAGGTCACTATTCTGGTGACACCTATGTAGGAGCCACTTATAAAATTGTCATCTACCAGGTTTTATACCTATTTTTTGTGCTTCAGTCACTTTGTCTCAGCTAATGTTGCCAATTTTTTATAGAGAATTATACCATGGACATATATAAGTACTCCTCTATGAGGCTATTTTATGTTAAATTAATAAGAAAATGGTTTGCATTGTAGTATGTACAGTACTACAGTATATGAATGTATGTCTTATCTTACGACACCATAAATAACCCACCTGTAGTCAATAGCAAATAGCGGGAAGCAAAGATACATGAGATGTTCAAAACTCTGTACAATCAGCACCTCCAGCAATACAAGTAAAACACATACATAGTAATATGTGGTTTGAGACATCATCAATACTGGTACATGTTTATATGGTAAATTAAAGCAGAATAAGAAATGCTAAGAGGAGGCCCCGGCCTTTGCGAGCTTGCAGTCTGTAGGGTAGAGGGTTGGAGACATCAGGAAAGCAGACGCAGGGGTTAGTGTGTGAGGTAGTGAGCTTCTAATGCTACCTACAATAAATTATAGGCTTGTCTGAACAGGTATAAGGAACCCGCCTGTGAATGCTGATGTTTGTGCCGAGAACCGGACGGAATCCGCTGCTTCCGGGTCACAGCGCTTGTTCCCCACTGATGACGTAGAGGCTGGGACACAGGCCGCACTTCCTGATAGGCAAAGGGCACGTTCTCATTGCGCCTTCCACAAAGGTAAACAATAGTCAGATGACTGCGCGGCTGACACTTGGCAAGTGCGTACGCTGTGATTGGATGTGCAGAGTGTGGCCAGCCACTGATTGGATGAAAGTTGTATTTAAATGCGCAGAGTGCTCCCAGTCATCGCCCGCGACAAGCATAGCTGTGGCTAGTTGCTGGGTGTGCAGTCACATCGTCTGAACTATCTGGAATTGACCTTGGCTTATATTTGACCATTCTTGTCTGCTGTTTACTAACCATTGCTTGTACCTGGATACTCTTGCCTACCGCCTGGACTGACCTTTGCTTGTTACCTGGATACTCTAGCCTGCTGCCTGGATACTCTTGCCTGCTGCCTGGACCAGCCCTTGCATATTTCCTGGATACTCTTGCATGCTACCTGGACTGACCCTTTCTTGTTGCTTGGATAATCTTGCATGCTGACCTTGCATGAACTCTCTCGATTGCTGCTTGGATCATCCACTGCCTGTTCCCTGAACTTCGTCATTACTGGCAATCGACTCTGAGGGCCTCATCCTCCTAATATCAAGGTACTAATCCTGTGTGATACTTATGAACTATGCTGTACTTGCCTCGGCGGGGTTCTGGCGGGTTATTGTCCTCTCTACTTCAGTCGGTATGCCTTGCATGTTAAGACCTGGGGGTAACCGTAGTCAGGAGACAAATACAGTGTCCTGTTTACGCGGGGGCTAGTCTATATTTGAAGACCGTGGGGGGCTCAGAGCCGTGGCTCTAGATTGGGACATAGAGACTGATTGGGGACATAACCTGTCACGCCTTTCAACAGGAATGTTTTGAGAGTATGTTTAAAGGTTTCCAGGATCAGTGAAGTACTCCTGGGTCGTGGCTTGGCTTTCTATTGGAGGAAGCTAGAAGAGGCGGAGAGTGCGTTATCAAGTAGGTAATACTACGAGGCTGACTGACAGCTTCACATAAATAAAGCCAGCTAGCGACAAGCAGATTGTCGCTATCCTGGTGATCTTTTAAGGGGGTGCAGCGCGGCGCTGGGGGGCTGGCAGTGGCGGTACAGTGACCCAGAGGCATGTCATTGTGCACACGACATGCCTCTGGGTCCTGTTAGGATTATAATATGCCACCTCGGGTTCTCTTTAAAGTGGATCCGAGATGAACTTTTACTCATTGCATAATTGTGTTCCTTACCTATTGTTTATAGGGCATTCCTCAAGCCAAATACTTTTTTTGTTTTAATGCTCTAATTCCCTATAAACTAAATAAGCCACGCCCACAGGTTTTTAGAGAGCCAAGGCACTTTTAGACAGTAGCAAAGGCTCATGGGAGCTCACTCTGGGCAGGAGGAGGGGGAGGTATAACTAGCCAGAGATTTCAGAGGCAGAGGGGAGGAGGAGGGGGGATTAGTTTTCTTTACTCAAGATACAGATAAGCCTGCCTCTGTGTAATGTTTACAAACAACATGGCTGCTGTCATTGTATCACAGGAAGAAATATTCTTAAGGTAGCCATACACTGGTCAATTTGCCATCAGATCGACCAACAGACATATCCCTCTCTGATCGAATCTGATCAGATAGGGATCGTATGGCTGCCTTTACTGCAAACAGATTGTGAACCGATTTCAGCCTGAAACCGATTCGCAATCTGCTGAGCTGCCGCCTGCCCCCCCCCCCCCCCCCCGGCATACATTACCTGAGGCTGGCTCCTGGGCGTGATGTCCCCGTCATGTGGCACCTCACTGGCGTGACAACGGAAGTTATACGAGGATGCCGGAGGTGCCATGACGGGAGCAGTGACGGACGGGATGCCCGGGAGCCAGCCTCAGATAATGTATACCTGCGTTGAAAGGCCCCGAATCGTACGCTGCAAGCGACGCGCTCCCTACCCGCGGGCGATCGACGGTAATTTCCCGCATGGCGAGATCGACGGACCGATTGATATCAGGAGGAAATCAATCGGTCGGGTGCGTTTAGCGCAAACTATTTGACAGCAGATTCAATCCCAGTGATCGAATCTGCTGTTGATCGGCAGGAAATCGGGCCAGTGTATGGCCAGCTTTATTCTATTAAAGCTGTTTGCAGCTAGATTTGCTGCGTAAACTATCTAAACTTTAGATAAGATATATAGACAAGTTACTTGTTATAGTTAATTTTTCATCTTGGATTTGCTTTAAGGAAATTAGATTATCGGGATGTTTTCTACATTAATTTTTACTATGGGTGGTGGAGCAGAGGCAGAAGGTGAAAATATCAAAGTTCCTGTTTAATGTTAAGTTTAAAGGACAACTGAAGCAAGAGGGATGACATCATTGCCCTAACTAAAACGCTGCATCCCCGCGGCTGAACACTAACTAAATCACCCCAAACTCCCCAACAAAAAGCCACTACTTCCTTGGTCATGGATTTTGCCGCCCAGGGAGGCAGAGCTTTGGGCTGTAACCTCCATGCGCATCAATCCGTGCGTATCTCCGCCTCACCCCAGCCCCTCTCAGTGAAAGAAGACAGAGAGATGGGGAGAGGTGGCGATCCGCGCTGATGGACGCGTGTAGAGGCAGAGCTACAGCCCAAAGCTTTGCCTCTTCACGGAAGCGCTCCCCGCAATGTGCTCCGCTGAGTTTGAGGGAATTTAGTTAGTGTGCAGCCGCGGGGATGCAGCATTTTAGTTAGAGCATTGATATTAAAGAGATTTTTAAAATAAAATAAAAACCTGAATTTTGAGAGACTTCAGTCAATCTTTAAGCAATACCAGTTACCTGGCCATCCTGCTGATCCTCTGCCTCTAATACTTTTAGCCATTATCCCTGAACAAGCATGCAGCAGATCAGATATTTCTGACATAATTGTCAGATCTGACAAGATTAGCTGCATGCTTGTTTCTGGTGAGATTCAGACAATACTGCATCCAAAGTGATCAGCAGGGCTGCCAGTCAACTGCTATAGTTTAAAAGGAAATAAATATGGCAGCCTCCATATTCTTCTCACTTCAATTGTCCTTCCCCCTAGACTGCTGGATGCCAGCCTGTGCTGTTATCTGACAACAGGATTGAGAAGAAGAGTGCAAAGACTAAAATGGGCACTGACTACAGGGGAGAGAATAGTAGTATTATCAGTATATGACTGTGGTGAGAACATTAGAATGCAAGCTCCTGTGGTGCAGACAGAGACTGATGAAAGGGATCAGTGGTCTTTGTACAGCACTGTGGAATATGTCAGAGCTACATAAATATGTAATAGTGTGTGAGTGTGGTGGGGACATTAGAGTGTAAGCTCCTGTGGTGCAGAGATGATGGGAAGGTATTAGTGATCTCTGTACAGTGCTGTGGAATATGTCAGAGCTACATAAATATGTAATAGTAATAGTGTGTGAGTTTGATGGGGACATTAGAGTGTAAGCTCCTTAGGTGCATAAATTATGGGCATGGATCAGTGATCTATGTACAGCGCTGTGTAATGTGTCACTGCTATATAAATCTGTAATAATAGTGTGCAAGGACAGAGTGTAAGCTCCTATGGTGCAGAGATGATGGGAAGGGATCAGTGATCTCTGTACAGTGTATATGTAGCAGCAGCTGGTGATGGGGAGGAGACACAGGGGTGCTGCGTGTTACAGGGTATATAAATCCTTCCCGTATTATGATCTCTAGGTATAATACATATAAAATAAAGTTCTGTGTCATTACCTCCTCTGCTGCCAGCACCAGCAATGTCTCCTCGCTACTTCCTCCAGCCTCCTCTATAACTTCCTGTCTGTGGCTCCTCCTTTTCCTGGCCCTGCATTGCACTGTGTGTGTTGGATGGGGCTGCAGAGATCGTAGCTCTCCCCACACCCCACTAAGCAAGAAACTGAAAACCTACGCTAAAGTACAGTCAGTAGGATATGCAGCACAAAATATTAGCTCAGAAAAATCACTTAATCCATAGAAACAGCTTCAGGGCGGAAACAGAATCAGACTAAATGGCAGCAGGGTGTTATTGTGGTAGCCTCCTTTATTTTTCAGGGACCCCTTATTGAGCTGCTGAGGCTGCCTTGCCTTCTTCCTATCTGCAGCTCTGTGTGTGTCCCCAGATAGCAGTATTAGGTAGCTGTGTGTGTCCCCAGCTAGCAGTATTAAGTAGCTGTGTGTGCCCCCAGATAGTAGCATTAGGTAGCTGTGTGTGCCTCCAGATACTACTATTAGGTACAGTGTGTGTCCCCAGATAGCAGTATTTTAGTTGCGTGTGCCACCAGATAGCAGTATTAGGTAGCTGTGTATGTCACCCAGATAGCAGTATTAGCTGTGTATATCACCCAGATAGCAGTGTTATGCTAGGTACACACCATACAATTTTCTGTTAGATTTGCTCTTAGATTTACCTGCCAGATAGCTTTTTTCCATGTTGTAGGTAAATCTAACAGAAGAATCTAACAGAAAATTGTATGGTGTGTACCTAGCTTTAGGTAGCTGTGTGTGCCCCCACATAGCAGTATTAGGCAGCTGTGTGTGTCCCCAGATAGCAGTATTAGGTAGCTGTGTGTGTCCCCAGATAGCAGTATTAGGTAGCTGTGTGTGCCCCCAGATATCAGTATTAGGTAGCTGTGTGTGCCCCCCAGGTAGCAGTATTAGTTAGTTGTGTGTTCCCCAGATAGCAGTATTAGGTAGCTGTGTGTGTCCCCAGATAGCAGTATTAGCTAGCTGTGTGTGCCCCCAGATAGCAGTATTAGGTAGCTGTGTGTGTGCCCCATAGATAGCAGTATTAGGTAGCTGTGTGTGTGTCCAGATAGCAGTATTAGGTAGCTGTGTATGTCACCCAGATAGCAGTATTCGGTAGCTGTGTGTGTCTCCCAGATAGCAGTATTAGGTAGCTGTGTGTGCCCCCAGATAGCAGTATTAGGTAGCTGTGTGTGTTCCCAAATAGCAGTATTAGGCAGCTGTGTGTGCCCCCAGATAGTAGTATTAGGTACCTGTGTGTGCCCCCAGATAACAGTATTAGGTAGCTGTGTGTGTTCCCAAATAGCAGTATTAGTCAGCTGTGTGTGCCCCCAGATAGTAGTATTAGGCAGCTGTGTGTGCCCCCAGATAGTAGTATTAGGCAGCTGTGTGTGCCCCCAGATAGTAGTATTAGGCAGCTGTGTATGCCCCCAGATAGCAGTATTAGGCAGCTGTGCGTGCCCCCCCAGATAGCAGTATTAGGCAGCTGTGTGTGCCCCCAGATAGTAGTATTAGGCAGCTGTGTGTGCCCCCAGATAGCTGTATTAGGCAGCTGTGTGTGCCCCCCAGATAGCAGGCAATATGTCAGGGTTTAGGTTCCAAGGCATAGAAAGAATAACTCCTTCATTAAGGGGAGGAGATCTTTACAATAAGTTACTTAAACGAGAGGCCTTCTGGATATGGAAACTGGGGACACGTTCCCCTTTGGGACTAAATTCTAGACTAGATCTACAAATATTTTATGACAAATAAGGAACTGTACTTTTATACCATATATATGTTCCAATGTTGTCTAGCCTTCCCTAATGATATATGTCTATCTATACACAATATATGTAATAGGTAATTAGAACTAATTCTGCAACCAATGGTTCCAATTCACCTTTTCAGGACAGTTTCAGACTATAAGCCAGCTTTAGACTTTTGTTGCCCGGCAGTGGGGTGCTGTAAACATACTGCCCCGGTGTGAAAAAGCCCTTACATTTTCTCCTAGGAGTTTTCTCCTTTCATCTTCTGTTTAAAAAACGTTTTTGCACTCACCAAAAAGTAGGTGACAAAATTATTCTGAGTATTTTCTTGCTTGCTGGTGGCTTAAAGGGCATTTTATTTATGAGGTGTGAAAATATCACCTAGGATAGGCATGTCCAAAGGCGGCCCGGGGGCCAAATGCAGCCCGGCGAGCCATTTCTGATGGCCCCCAAAGCTCTCTACAGTTGTTAATTCCATGCGGCCCGCAGGCCATAGCTGCATTGTGGCAAGTAGGAGCCAGCAACAGTAACAGCCACTGATTAGCAGCTGCCACTGTGCCAGCAGCAGTAACAGCCACTGATTAGCAGCTGCCACTGTGCCAGCAGCAGTAACAGCCACTGATTAGCAGCTGCCACTGTGCCAGCAGCAGTAACAGCCACTGATTAGCAGCTGCCACTGTGCCAGCAGCAGTAACAGCCACTGATTAGCAGCTGCCACTGTGCCAGCAGCAGTACCAGCCACTGATTAGCAGCTGCCACTGTGCCAGCAGCAGTACCAGCCACTGATTAGCAGCTGCCACTGTGCCAGCAGCAGTAATAGCCACTGATTAGCAGCTGCCACTGTGCCAGCAGCAGTAATAGCCACTGATTAGCAGCTGCCACTGTGCCAGCAGCAGTAACAGCCACTGATTAGCAGCTGCCACTGTGCCAGCAGCAGTAACAGCCACTGATTAGCAGCTGCCACTGTGCCAGCAGCAGTAACAGCCACTGATTAGCAGCTGCCACTGTGCCAGCAGCAGTAAGGCCTAGTTCACATTATAAATCGCAAGTACTGATCGTTTTTTTCAGCTTTTATAAAAGTGCTTTTCCCTGCGCTTAGCAACACGCACACAGTGCGGTGCGCACGAAACGTCGCATCGCGGTGTGATGAAAACGATGCGCCGCCCTTATAGTCGCATCGGGTGCGCCATTTTTATCGCACCGCGATGCGACGTTTTGCGCGCGGGACTCTGCGCGTGAGCACAAGTTAGCGTGCACAACGTAACTTTAGCCGTGAAGAGGGGCTTTTCACAAGCGTGCTAACAGTTAGCACCGCTTTGTGAATCAAGCCCATTGTATTTATTCATTTGCTCGGGAAATCGCTATACAAAGCGCTTTTTCAAACGTTTTGCGATTTCCCTATACCTTCCATTGAGCCAAAGCACTCAGAAAATGGAAATGGAAACACTCACATGTGAACATTCTCATAGGAAAACATTGCACAAGCGCTTTTAAGGTGATTTCTAAAATGGTCAGCGCATAAAAAAACGGAAATGCTCATAGTGTGAATGAGCCCTAACAGCCACTGATTATCCGCTGCCACTGTTCCAGCAGCAGTGAGGGCTTGTTCACACTATGGGCTTGATTCACAAAAGGGTGCTAACACAGTTAGCACGCCTTAAAGCTTTGGACATACAAACTAGGGTGCTAAGTAATTTGCACGTCCAAAGCTGTTACTGATCGCGCGTTAAGTTGGTGCGGCCGAAACATTGCACCGGTGTGCATGAAACATCGCACCGTTCGCATGTAAAATAGCTTTTCAGGCTATTTTGCGCTCTAATGGTGCAACGTTTTGCGCGCACAACGCATTACTAACCTTTGCGTGCGCAGACGCTTGCGTGCATATTAGCACATTAAGCGGCCGTTTTCGCATCCTAAGTGCCTTTTCACTGGCGCGCTAACAATTAGCACCCTTTAGTGAATTGAGGCCTATGAGCGTTTTCGATTCTTTTTAAGCACTGGTGATTTTTTAAAATCGCTCTAAAAGCGTTTGTGCAATGATTTCTTATGAGAGTGTTTATACTTGAGTGCTCTGCTTTCTATTGAATCGCAAACGCGGTTCCTGTACCATTTTCTGAGCGTTTGTGTTCAATGGAAAGTATAGGGAAATCACCCTTTAAATAGCGATTTCCTGAGCGCTTTTATGAATAAATACATTGTGTTTATTCATTTCCGGGTCAAAGAATTCAGTTCCTGACTGACGTCAGGAAGTGTAAAAAAATCATTGCTCCACAAAAGCGCTTACAAAAGTGCTGCAAAAGGGGAAAAAGTGCTTTTAAAATCACTAATCAAATCTCTCAGCAATTAGCGATAGCGCTGCCGATTTGTAATGTGAACAAGGCCTAACAGCCACTGGTTAGCAGCTGCCACTGTTCCACCAGCAGTAACAGTCACTGTAGCTGCACCTGCAGTAGTAACAGGCACTGATTAGCAGCTGCCACTGTGCCAGCAGCAGTAACAGCCACTGATTAGCAGCTGTCACTGTACCAGCAGCAGTAACAGGCACTCATTAGCAGCTGCCACTGTGTCAGCAGCAGTAACAGCCACTGATTAGAAGCTGCCACTGTACCAGCAGCAGTAGTAACAGCCACTGATTAGCAGCTGCCACTGTGCTAGCTGCACTCAGTATATGGGTTATTTCACGTGGAAATGTTTTATTTGTCAAAATGTCAAATGGCATAGTGTACCTAAACGATATCCACAAAAATTGTGCATCATTTCACTTGTTTGGCCCCTAGCACTCTCTAGAACAGCAATCTGGCCCTTTGTCTAAAAAGTTTGACTACCCCCTGACCTAGGAGAAAAAGTGATTTGGATTTCGCCAAAAGATGGCCCAAACGGTTTGCCGGCGAACGGGAACCGACAAACTTCCGGGGTTCGCGATCGCGGGGAACCGCAAACTTTGCTGGAAGTTCGATTCGCCCCCATAGTGCATCATTAGGGTCAACTTTGACCCTCTACATCACAGTCAGCAGGCACATTGTAGCCAATCAGGCTACACTCCCTCCTGGAGCCCCACCCCCCTTATAAAAGGAAGGCAGCGTCACCCATTTCACTCACTCGTGTGCCTGCAGTAATTAGAAAAGGGAGAGCTGCTGCAGAGAGAGATATAAGGAAAGCTTAGTTAGGCTCTTGTAGGCTTGTTAGCTTGCTCTTTTCTGATTCTTATTGCTAAAAAAGCACCCCTCAACAGCTCTTTTGAGAGCTAATCTTGTTCTTGTGATCTATTTTTTTTGTTTTGTGTTGCCCACTTGCATTATATACAGCCCAGTCAGTCGCAGCTGGCCTTTGGCCCCTTGGTGGTAATTCCTACTGTTCCACTGCCAGGCCCAGCACATTCAGTGACTACCTGTGTGTGTGACAGGTGCAGGTTTGTAATACCCATCACTGCATATAACTACCTGTTGTGCACAGTGCACCCACCTACCTATGTGAGCGCACGCAGTGTCACTGTGCCTGTTCAGTACCTGTGTGTGTGTGTGACAGGTGCAGATTTGTAATACCCATCACTGCATATACCTACCTGTTGCTCAGTGCACCCACCTACCTACGTGAGCGCACACAGTGTCACTGTGCCTGTACGGTACTGTGTGTGTGACAGGTGCAGATTTGTAATACCCATCACTGCATATACCTACCTGTTGCTCAGTGCACCCACCTACCTACGTGAGCGCACGCAATGTCACTGTGCCTGTACGGTACCGTGTGTGTGACAGGTGCAGATTTGTAATACCCATCACTGCATATACCTACCTGTTTTTCACAGTGCACCTACCTACCTATGTGAGCGTACGCAGTGTCACTGTGCCTGTTCGGCACCTGTGTGTTTGTGACAGGTACACATTTGTAATACCAGTCCACTGTTCCAGCAGCAGTAACAGCCACTGATTAGCAGCTACCACTGTGCCAGCAGCAGTAACAGCCACAGATTAGAAGCTGCCAATGTGCATGCAGCAGTAACAGCCACTGATTAGCAGCTGCCACTGTGCCAGCAGCAGTAACAGCCACAGATTAGAAGTGATTTTTTTAGCGCCTCCTGGTGCTTACCTGCGCATTAATGGTTTTTAGTAAAGCGCCTTTCTAAGCACTTTTGCAGAATTATTCTTTTTTTTTTTCTTGACATTAGTCAGGAAGTGAACTCTTTGACCAGGAAATGAATACATACAATGTATTTATTATAAAAAGCAAGAAGAAATCGCTATACAAATTTCTACAGAACAAGCAGTTCCCTTAATAACCGCACCACTCAATGAATGTATCAAAAATATATGACAACTTTATTATTCACACAAGGGCAACCATAAAAACACTTAAAAACAAGTAGGGCACACAATAATACTGCATATATATTATACTAGCTGGTCGTCCGGCGTTGCCCGGGTATGTAATTGGCTAGTGACGTTACCTCTGCCCACTTTTTCTAATCTTTCTAATCTTAACGCAGAATTACTCAAGGATGACCTAGTTTGTGAGCTTTGCGGTCTTTGGCATCAATAATTGGCATTGAAATGAAATAAATCTAATTGGCTGTGGCTCCACTCCTTTGAAAATCAATAGGTGAATTTTGATTAGCTTTTGTAGGCTCCACCCACTTTTCTGAATATTAATCCCAGTCACCCAGTGACCAACTGTGCAAAGTTTAAGAAACCTGCCATTGACAGAGTAAGAAAAACAAAAGTTTGCTTTCTTAAAACAGAAAGAATTTGAGATAATTCAGGTTGGAGTGAGCTTAAAATGTCTCCCAGTGCATCACTGTTGAATATATGTAAATTAACCATTGTTACCCTTAAAAGCTAAACACACCTCCAGAATTGCTGGAATGCAATGATGTGTCAGCTTGTTAATTTGTACAGAGCCATAATAATCCAACATACATACAGACTGTTTCGGATTGTTTGATCCTCAACAGACTAACCAGCAAGCTCACGGTGACCCAGATCTCATTGGAGTGTGTAAGGGACTACAATGGTCCTAAAAGCCCCCTTACTAAGATGTTAAGAAAAACAAAAGTTTGCTTTCCTAAAACAGAAAGAATTTGCGATAATTCAGGTTGGAGTGAGCTTGAGAAGTCTCCCAGAGCAACACTGCTGAATATATGCAAATTAACCATTCTACCCTTAGAAGCTAAACACACCTCCAGTGTAACAATGTAAGAATGGCTGCAGTTTACATTTTCCAGTGAAATTTGTATTTGTCTCTTTTTGGTTATGAGAATAAAAAGTATCCTATACTTTATTCCAGGTAATGTACTATGTGTGTGCCAAATTTCATTCAAATCCGTTCAGCCGTTTTTGCATGATCGAGTGACAAACATCCGAACTTTCCCATTTATTATATTAGTAGGATGTAGAAAAATATGAATATAAATCAGTTCACACAAAGCCATATAAATATAAAAGTGTATCTCGATAATTTTACAAGGTATAGACCAACCCTATGTGCAAAATAGCATCTCAGTGTAACAAGTGAAATAACGGAAATCCGTGTGCAGATATCAGCAGAGGATGGAATGAAACCATGAAAAACCATCCATAGTGAGAAGCAAACTACCAGGTGAAGTGGATAGGAAAAAAGGGGGAAGTGACAGAAAGAAGAAAGGGGGCTAGCGCTTACCGGTATGGCAATGTGGATACAGTGGCGGCGTGCCCTACGCTGGCCGTCGCGATTCGCTGCCTCAAGTCCACAGCTTCATCTGGGCCCAGATTTATATGGCTTTGTGTGAACTGATTTATATTCATATTTTTCTACATATAATATATATGCAGTATTATTGTGTGCTCTACTTGTTTTTAAGTGTTTTTATGGTTGCCCTTGTGTGAATAATAAAGTTGTCATATATTTTTTGATACATTCATTAAGTGGCGCGGTTATTAAGGGAACTGCTTGTTCTGTAGAAATTTAGATATTGGTTGTGGGTTCCTTTCTGCACACTCATATTTATTCTCCATATTTAATGGAGTGGTTGATGGTGCTTGCCCATTTCTTTTTGTTGAAATCGCTATACAAATCGCTTTTTTCAAGTGCTTTGCGATTTCCCTATACCTGCCATTATAGGCAAATCGTCCCAAAAATGGTACAGGCAGCGCTTTGGTGAGCAGGTCGGAATCGAATTGCTCGTATGTGAACACTTATAGGGAATCATTGCACAAGCGCTTTTAGGACGATTTTGAAAATCGCCTGCGCTTTAAAAAAAAAAGCGTCCTAGGTGTGAACAAGCCCATATTGTTTAAAAGGAAATAAATATGGCATCCTCCATACCGCTCTCGCTTCAGTTGTCCTGTAAGTCTGCAGAGATCCCTGTCCAGTCCACTCCTGTGATATGTCTCAGGGCCCATTTCCACTATCGCGAATTTGCATGCGTTTTTCCGCATGCAAATTCGCATAGCAATACAAGTGAATGGGACTGTTTCCACTTGTCAGGATTCCTTTGCATTTTTCTGTGCAGAAAAAATTTGCATGGCAGAGCCATCAGAATTTGCATACCGCATACCGCTATGCGAATCGCATACAATGTATTTAATAGGAAATTCGAGGTTTGAGTATGTGAATTTTCATGCAAATTCGCATAGAAACAATGGAAAAGCACACCAGCACTGCCATGGTTAAATTCACATGCATCGTCATCCATGCAAATTTGCATGAAAATTCGCATGGACCCGCATGCGAAATTCGCATCCGCATGCAAATTTTTACCGCGGCAATTCGCACCGCACAAGTGGAAATGCAGCCTTAGTGGTTCTGGGTCACCATAAGCTATCTGGGTATTCTGTTAAATCGAATGTGAATTCTGGCATGGCCAAATGGTCTTTATAGTTTCAGACTATAAGGGTGCGTAGAGACATGCGACTATAGTCGTTTAAAACGATTGTTACCGACGGCATTGTCCGACGATCGTTCGTTAAAAAAGTGCACGAACGATCATTAAAACGAACGACCAACGAGATATGTCATTGGTAAAGAACGATCAATTCTGCCAGATCTTTTCCAACGACCATCGTTCAAAAAGTAATGTCTGTACAACGATCGGTCGTTGATCGTTCGTTCTCAAAGCTTTGCACATGCTCAAACAGTTTGACACTTGTGTTTGAAATCAGTTTATACATCATGTTGCGCGCGCAACGCTCGTTCCAAGATCGTTCGTACACCAACGATGTTCAAAGTAGCCTTTCTTCAAACGATCATCGGCCGATACCTCCTTTCACATCGTTCGTCGTTCAGAACGAACGATCGTTATCGTATGTCTGTACGTACCCTTAGGAAAGGTTTTTTTCAACCAAGTCTAGAAGGAGACTTTTAGGTATTAACCCCTAGACTGCCACGAGCATCTATAGGTTTCTGTGTTTTCCATCCATATACTACAGAGGTGTACAACAACAAATAACATTTGTAAAGCGCTTTTCTCCCATAGGACTCAAAGCACATAAGCATGGCTCAGACCAGAAATTGTGGCACAGAGGAAGATTTCTAAAAGTCTGCAAATAGCAGGCTAAACAGGTGGATTTTTATGTCTGGATATAAAATAGCCAGGGATGTCTTTACTGGGTGTGGTAGGTAATTCAAAATGGTAGGGGCAGCATGACAGAAAGCTCTGGCTCCAAAGGTTTTGAGGTGCACTCTGGGAATGACCAGGTTTATGGATCCTGCTG
Organism: Hyperolius riggenbachi; assembly: GCF_040937935.1. Classification (NCBI taxonomy): domain Eukaryota; kingdom Metazoa; phylum Chordata; class Amphibia; order Anura; family Hyperoliidae; genus Hyperolius; species Hyperolius riggenbachi. The sequence goes on from NC_090655.1 coordinate 239,163,127, forward strand.
ACCTGAGGTTGTGAGAAGTGCAGCTTCGGCAAGTCCTTGATGTATCCAGGGCCCTGGGCCCATGTGGTGTAGGGATTTAAAACAGTCAAATCTTGAAGAATATTCTCCATTTTACAGGTAGCCAGTGCAGTGAGTGAAGAGTCGGTGTAATGTGACAGTGGTGAGGCTGGTTTGTTCGCAATCTGGCGGCAGCATTCTGTACTAATTACAGGCAGTACAGGTCCTTGTTTGGGAGGCCTGCATAGAGGGCAAGGCAATAGTCCAGCCGTGATGTGATGAAGGCGTGAACTAGGAATGGAAGATCTTCTGGTGGAATGAGATGTTTAATTTTTGCAATGATTTGCAGATGAAAGCACAGCCTAGATTCGAACACTGCCAATCCAGCGCAGGAGACTTGGGCGCAGCCGGCGCCACCATAGACTGTAATAGAAACTACGGCTATAGCGGTGCACAGTGAGTAACTTTGGCACCATCAGAAGACAGAGCTGAAGTTACTTTTAAAACACTGTAATTCAGCCACCAGCAATAGCTGGAAACCAAATTACATAATTCCCCACTATCCACGTCGACCTAGAGGGGGAATAGTAATTAACGTCATCAGGAACTTGTGCACCAGCAGGAAAAGCCATACCGGCTGTATCCTGTGCCCAAGTCTCCCACCGGCAAATTCTCTCGTACGCGACTAGATTTGCTATAGGTTTCTATAGGGGTTTCTATGTTTCCGCATCCATATGCCACGGACATCTAAACGCATTTTAGTATAAAACTACTTCCACTTTCCGCGAATGTCTACAGGTGTTTCTGTGTGTCCCCGTATTCCTTTACCATAGAGGTCTAAAGGCATTTGGTGCAAAGTTTTGGCTCAATGCCAGCTTTCTGCTTGACTTGAACTATGTAAATATTCTGAGTTGATGCAGAATTATGCAAATGCTACTGTAAATCTATGCCGCTTGAGAATGGACCGGTCAAATGCTTTTCACTGCAAGATTTTGATTAGTCCATTTACATATTAGTGTAATAATGAATACTAGGCAGCGCTAAAAAGTAACTGGTTTAATAAAATTCACCAAAATGGCAATATATAAATAAACAGCTGTAGGTGGAGATGTGGGTGTTTCCACCAACTTCCAATTGAATATAGCAACAGACCATGTACACATGCCCACAGAAATCACCTCCACTAACCTACTGCAGTAGGAAAAAAGTTGAAAAAATAGTGTGCATAAAATTGAAACTTAAAATATTAAAAGAATCAAATCAGTTTTAGATCAAACTTGTAGCACTTTAGGAAGTATAAAGTGTCTCCAGTATTAGTAATAAGCATAGACACCACGTAATATTAGCTTCACTTCACATTATATTCAGGTTGCTAGAATAGAGAAATCCAATAGAGTCCGCAATAGGAACATGAATAAGATCAATCCTCATGAAGCAAAGTCTCACAGGGTTTAGAGTGACATACTCACGATCCCCCCACGCAGATCAGATGTAAAGGATGCGGAGCTGCTCAATCCCGTGAGCCCCGTCCAGTCACTACACGGGAGAGTCTTAGACCCACTGTGATTGGTGAACACAGTGACGTCGGGCAGGACTGCCCGGCTCCAGCGCAAGTGAGGCAGCGTCCTTCCGCCGGCTTGGAAAGCAGCTGTCCCGGATCTCCGTGTAGCGGTGTGTTAGTGAGACACACCTCCTTCCTCACTGATAGTGACGTCACTGGAGGAATAGCCAATAGCTATTAGAGATCTGACAGTCAGAGTTAAAGTTAATGGAACGCTGTCCAGCACCCTGGAAATAACAAATGGAACCCGGCAGGGCTGCCCGCTGTCCCCCCTGGTGTTTGCCCTAACCTTGGAGCCCTTTTTGAGAACAATCAGAAAAAATATAGATATCACTGGGGTATGATCGCGGCATACGCGGATGTGTAATATTTAAAGCTATACACCAGTGGTTCTGAATGCTTGCCCAGCTTACAGGGGCGAAAAGAGATAATTTGTATATTCAGTAGTGGTGCATTGTGGGTAACCACAAATGTTCACTTACAGCTGAATTATTGCAAGTTTCCTTCTGTTATAAGAAGGCAAATTTCACCAAGCATTCTTTATAATACATAAACAGGGATTCCCTAATCCCAAACCTGTGATCCAAAAGATCTGGTGCCTTGCTGTCTAGGACGTCCAGAATGTCCGGGGAAGGAATACTTTTGAGGCTTAATTCTTTTCATCCCCATGTGCTGATCTGTTTGCATTTGTGTGTGAGAGTAGATGGACTTTCCTCATTCCAAGTGAGTGCACACTGATTTCATCTTACCTTGACTTGTCGTGACAAGGAGCGCTTCCATAGGGACAAACTGAGCAAATGCCCAGGGCCCCAGAACTGGCTGTTTCAACCCCCCAGGTCTCCCCCCCTTAAGTCAATGTTTGGCCCCAATTTACATCATGCAGTGGAGTGATCTCAGCTGTCCGGCCGCCAAACTTCCCTTTTCTTTATTCAGCATTCTTCTGTCTCCATCCACGTCGGACAGCGACACTGCAGGGATGGAGGTGGGAGAACACTGGTGCTCCACTACATGAACTCTTCTGCATATCAAGCCAGGGGTGGACACCCTAATACTACCGGAGGACAAAATTCCCTCCAATCCAGCTATCTACGGCAGAGGGAGCAATGGCAACCTAATGCTGCTACCTGAGGGGGGAGGGGATAGCAAAGCCCGCCTAATCAAAGAGGATTGTTGGGGAGGCTCCTAATGCTGCCAACTCTAGAAAGGGAAGGGGGGGGGGGGGGGAAGAGGAAGTCCTGTTGATCCCATCCAGGGTTGTGGTGGTGGTGGGGGGTGTGTTAAAGACCCCCTAAGACTGCTATCTGTGAGTAGGGGGGTTGCATCTGTCACTTCTAAATTGGAGGGAAACTCGGGGGTCCCATTTTATCTAGACCCTGTACAAGCTCAACTTAGGAGCCACTACATGTGCAGTAACTATGAGAGGAGTAAAAAGGAGGCCATTATATATAGAGGTACTATATATGCTGCTCCTCCCCAGGATATACAGTATGCTGCTCCTTCCCAGAATCTATTCTGCTCCTCCCCGGGTTCTATGCTGCTCCTCCCCAGGATCTATGCTGCTCCTCCCCAGGATCTATGCTGCTCCTTCCCCAGGATCTATGCTGCTCCTCCCCAGGATCTATGCTGCTCCTCCCCAGGTTCTATGCTGCTCCTTCCCAGGAACTATGCTGTTCGTCCTCCCCAGGATCTGTGTTGCTCCTCCCCAGCCTGAGGTGACAGAAGACAAGTCTTGTTGGTTTTATATATAGATGCTTTTTATTACTTTTTCCACAACAAAAAGTAAAAGCTTACAACATAAGTCACATGTGTACCCATAATCACCCAAATAACATTTCATCTACAAAGAGATTTGGGTTTCCTAACCCCTCACCGTCTTACAGTCATCATCTACTCTTATTCTATATATTTCTATTATTATTTATGGAATTTAACAAAATAAAAAAAAATCTTAATGAGGACTGCTGGTGCTGGTGTGACTGGTGAGTTGTGGAAGCAAAAGTCTTCTCACTTTACTGCTGAAGCAATCAGGGCTCTAACATTATAAGAGCCAAGTCTCCTGACTCTGTGTCTGATTGGCTGGTCACTGTGGGGGCGGGGACACCAAAACTAAGAATAGCAAACCAATGGCAGTCACATGACAAGGTGGGTGGGAACACCAGAAAGTTTTCAGCAACAGCTAAATGTCAGCAGCAGAGCCAGAAATGATGGCACAGAGATGTCACCACTGGAGTCCCGAGCAAATCCCTCCACCCACCAGACTCCACCTATAGCTTCGAAGCGGAGCAATCTCTTAGAGACTCCTCCTCCCCATCATCCAGATTTCTAGTGACAGAAGAGGTCAGCCTGTGAAATATCACTCCAGAAATACAGATATAAATGCTGTGCTCACAGACATCACTTCCTGTGCAGGAAAGGCAGCTCTGATTACACAATAAATTCATCTTTCCTTTTAGAAAGTCCTCAAAGCCAAAATCACAACAGAACCAGACGTGTCACCACCCAAATCATTGCTCCTCTTCAATCATCAGATCAGTTCAGCTGTTTCTAATTTCATTGTGACTGTGTGAGTTGTCATGTGTTTCAGAAGGATTCCTCTCTCAGAAAAGCTTTTCCCACAGTCTAAACATAAAAAAGGACGCTCGCCGGTGTGTCTTCTTAAGTGCTTACGAAGAGTTCCACTATCAGTAAACCGTTTCCCACATTCTGAGCATGAATAAGGGCGCTCGCCAGTGTGTATTCTCAGGTGATTACAAAGATCTGCTTTAAATTGGAAACATTTCCCACACTCTGAACACGAATATGGTCTGTCTCCTCTGTGTGTTTTCTGATGTCTGTGAAAGTTACCTCTGTCAAGGAAATCTTTCCCACACTCTAAACATGAAAAAGGACGCTCTCCAGTGTGTATTCTCATGTGTCTATTAAGATTTCCACTCTGAGTAAAAGATTTCCCACATTCTGAACATGAATAAGGCCTCTCGCCTGTGTGAGTTTTGAAATGTCTCTGAAGGCTATCTCTCTCAAAGAAACTTTTCCCACATTCTGAGCATGACAAATGCTTCTCTCCTGTGTGTCTTATCATGTGCTTAGCAAGAGTTCCACTATCAATAAAACTTTTACCACACTCTGTACATGACAAAGGCCTCTCACCTGTGTGTCCTCTCATGTGCTTATTAAGATTTCTAATTTCAGTAAACAGTTTCCCACACTCTGAGCACGAATAAGGCCTCTCACTTGAGTGAGTTTTCAGGTGTCTCTGAAGGCTTTTTCTTTCAAAAAAACCTTTTCCGCATTCTGAACATGATAAAGGAGGCTCGCCTGTGTGTCTTCTCATGTGCGTAACAAGAGTTCCACTTTCAATAAAACATTTCCCACACACTGAACATGAATAAGGGCTCTCACCTGTGTGAATTTTCATGTGCATAATAAGATTTCTATTCTGAGTAAAACATTTCCCACACTCTGAACATGGAAAAGGCCTTTCGCCTGTGTGAGTTTTTAAATGTCTCTGAAAGTTATTCCTCTCAAAGAAAAATTTCCCACATTCTGAACATGAGAAAGGAGGCTCGCTCGTGTGCCGTCTCATGTGCTTAAGAAGATTGCCACTATCAGTAAATCCTTTCCCACATTCTGAACATGAATAAGGCTTCTCTCCTGTGTGACTTCTGAAATGTCTAACAAGGTCAACTTTTGTTAAAAATTTCTTTCCACACTCTGAACATGGAAAAGGTTTAATGCCTGTGTGACATGCCTGATGCTTAATTAGGCTACTCTTCTGAGAGAAGCTTTTCCCACACTCTGAACATGAAAAAGGCCGCTCGCCAGTGTGAAGTTTCAAGTGTCTGTGGAGATGTTGCTTAGTATTGAAACCTTTCCCACACTCTGAACATGAAAACCGATACTCGCCTGTGTGACATTTCTGGTGACTGAGAAGATGGTCTTTACGGGTGTAAGCTTTTCCACAGACTAAGCACGCAAAACTAGGCTCACCTGTATGACACCCCTGTTGAGAGAAAAGGTCTGTTTTAAACTGAAAGCCTTCCCCACATTCTGAATATAAATAAGGAAGCCACTCTTGGTTACCAGCTCCACATCTATCAGCACTTGTGTTACTGGAAAAGTCCTCAGCAAAAGAATGTGACTGATCAGAAGTTTCCTCAGGATCAGAGGGTGATCCATCTGCACTGTGATCTCTATGATGTGTATTTCCAGTGATAGGAGAACATTGTGTGATGCCATCATCTTCTGTAGCGCCATCTGGAGGTGGAATAGGATGGACCTCCGAGGGGTTTCTCACCTCAATTTTGTCTGTTGGGGGAAAAATATGAAACAATGTTTATAGTTGCTGTTTTTTAATTGGGAAAGTGGGAGATAAGTGATGGAGACAGGTGGGGCAGGAAGGTGGCGGATATGGAGGTAGATGGGAGAGAAGTGGTGGAGGCCGAGGTGGGACAGGAAGGTGGTGGAGATGGATGCAGGTGGGAGAGAAGTGGTGGTGGCAGAGGTGAGACAGGAAGGTGGTGGAGATGGATGCAGGTGGGAGAGAAGTGGTGGTGGCAGAGGTGAGACAGGAAGGTGGTGGAGATGGAGGTAGGTGGGAGAGAAGTGGTGGAGGCAGAGATGGGACAGGAAGGTGGTGGAGATGGAGGTAGGTGGGAGAGAAGTGGTGGAGGCAGAGGTGGGACAGAAAGGTGGTGGAGATGGAGGTAGGTGGGAGAGAAGTGGTCGTGGCAGAGGTGGGACAGGAAGGTGGTGGAGATGGATGTAGGTGGGAGAGAAGTGGTCGTGGCAGAGGTGGGACAGGAAGGTGGTGGAGATGGAGGTAGGTGGGAGAGAAGTGGTGCTGGCAGAGATGGGATAGGAAGGTGGTGGAGATGGAGGTAGGTGGGAGAGAAGTGGTGGAGGCAGAGATGGGACAGGAAGGTGGTGGAGATGGAGGTAGGTGGGAGAGAAGTGGTGCTGGCAGAGATGGGACAGGAAGGTGGTGGAGATGGAGGTAGGTGGGGGAGAAGTAGTAGAGGCAGAGGCGGGACAGAAAGGTGGTGGAGATGGAGGTAGGTGGGAGAGAAGTGGTCGTGGCAGAGGTGGGACAGGAAGGTGGTGGAGATGGATGTAGGTGGGAGAGAAGTGGTCGTGGCAGAGGTGGGACAGGAAGGTGGTGGAGATGGAGGTAGGTGGGAGAGAAGTGGTGGAGGCAGAGATGGGACAGGAAGGTGGTGGAGATGGAGGTAGGTGGGAGAGAAGTGGTGGAGGCAGAGGCGGGACAGAAAGGTGGTGGATATGGAGGTAGGTGGGAGAGAAGTGGTGGAGGCAGAGGTGGGACAGAAAGGTGGTGGAGATGGATGTAGGTGGGAGAGAAGTGGTGGAGGCAGAGATGGGACAGGAAGGTGGTGGAGATGGAGGTAGGTGGGAGAGAAGTGGTGGAGGCAGAGATGGGACAGGAAGGTGGTGGAGATGGAGGTAGGTGGGAGAGAAGTGGTGGAGACAGAGATGGGACAGGAAGGTGGTGGAGATGGAGGTAGGTGGGAGAGAAGTGGTGGAGGCAGAGATGGGACAGGAAGGTGGTGGAGATGGAGGTAGGTGGGAGAGAAGTGGTGGAGGCAGAGGTGGGACAGGAAGGTGGGAGAGAAGTGGTGGAGGTAGAGGTGGGACGGAAAAGTGGTACAGATGAATAAAGGTGGGAGAGATGTGGTAGAGACAGAGATGGGACAGGAAGGTGGTGGAGATGGAGGTAGGTGGGAGAGAAGTGGTCGTGGCAGAGGTGGGACAGGAAGGTGGTGGAGATGGAGGTAGGTGGAAGAGAAGTGGTGGAGGCAGAGATGAGACAGGAAGGTGGTGGAGATGGAGGTAGGTGGGAGAGAAGTGGTGGAGGCAGAGATGGGACAGAAAGGTGGTGGAGATGGAGGTAGGTGGGAGAGAAGTGGTGGAGGCAGAGATGGGACAGGAAGGTGGTGGAGATGGAGGTAGGTGGGAGAGAAGTGGTGGAGGCAGAGATGGGACAGGGAGGTGGTGGAGATGGAGGTAGGTGGGAGAGAAGTGGTGGAGGCAGAGATGGGACAGGAAGGTGGTGGAGATGGAGGTAGGTGGGAGAGAAGTGGTAGTGGCAGAGGTGGGACAGGAAGGTGGTGGAGATGGAGGTAGGTGGGAGAGAAGTGGTGGAGGCAGAGGTGGGACAGAAAGGTGGTGGAGATGGAGGTAGGTGGGAGAGAAGTGGTAGTGGCAGAGGTGGGACAGGAAGGTGGTGGAGATGGAGGTAGGTGGGAGAGAAGTGGTGGAGGCAGAGGTGGGACAGGAAGGTGGTGGAGATGGATGTAGGTGGGAGAGAAGTGATGGAGACAGAGATGGGACAGAAAGGTGCGGATATGGAGGTAGATGGGAGAGAAGCGGTGGAGGCAGAGGTGGGACAGGAAGGTGGTGGAGATGGAGGTAGGTGGGAAAGAAGTGGTGGAGGCAGAGCTGGGATAGGAAGGTGGTAGAAATGGAGAAATGTGGAGGAGAAAAGGTGGAGGCAGAGGTGGAGATGGAGGTAGGTGGAGGAGAAGAGGTGGAGGCAGAGGTGGGACAGGAAGGTGGTGGAGATGGAGAAAGGTGAGAGTAAAGTGGTGGAGGCAGAGTTGGAAGAGAAAGATAGTAGAGATGAAGAAAAGTAGGGAAAAAAGTGGTGGAGGCAGAAGTGGGAAAGATGTGGTGGTGATGGTTGTTGGTGGGCGAGAGAGGTGGTGGTTATGGAGGTAGGTGGGATAGAGGTGCTGGTAGAGATGGAGGTAGGTGGGAGAGAGGTGGGGGAGATGGAGATAGGTAGGAGAGAGGTGGTGGAGATGGAGGTGGGTGGGAGAGATCTGGTAGTGATGAAGGTAGGTGTGAGAAAGGTGGTGGTCAGGGAGGTAGGTGGGGGAGTGGTGGTGGTGATGGAGGTAAGTGTGAGAAAGTTAGTTGGGATGGAGGTAGGTGGGGGAGACGAGATGGAGATGGAGGTAGGTGGGAGAGAGGTGGTGGTGATGGAGTAAGGTGGGAGAGAGGTGGTGGTGATGATGGAGGTAGGTTAGTGGGAGAGAGGTGGTGGTGATAGAGGAAGGCCAGATGTAACATATAGGAGGCAGAACAAGAGGTGGAGGGAGAGAAAGAAGATATGGAAAGATGGAGGAGTATAGATCTAGGGTAAATGGTGGAAATGGTCAAAGTGAATGGGACAAAAAGTGGCACAGAGAGTTATGTACAGAAATACAGATAAATGGATCCCTTTCCACAGTAATGTTGGATCTACTTTTGCATCCAGCTGGCAGCCGGAGAGATATTGGTGTTGAGCTTCTGATGGACCCGTGTCCTCTGTAGCCACATGCTGCACAGGTTTCTGCACCTTCATGCAAAGTAATCATGATGCCTACCAATACACAACACCTTCCAGGCTGGTCTGGAGACACTGGACTGTATGGGAATCACTATGCTACAGAGCACACAGGAGCGCTGCTGGTCATGTGACACTGCAGATAGCATGTGAGGGTGTAATACACGTGGGTGGTCCTTACTAAACTCTGATGACCCTGTTGTATCTCACATGGCAGTGGTGAGTGCAGCAGAGGGAAGTGTGACTGTCTGTGGGATGAAGGAAGGGAGGGGATGAGAAGTGTGGTGACGGATGTTGTGTTCTCCCCGGCATTCTGATTTGCCTGATCCCAGCATGCTTTGCACGGCGTACCTATTTGTGATCCCACTTGTATGGTACAAAGGAAAAGCACATCCGCATCTATAGACCTTCATGTTATAGAGCTAGGACTATTATAAGGAATATAGAGTCCGGCTAAATAACTTTAATTAATACTAATGGCAAACAGCTTATAACTAATGAGGGAATGGAGAGGATCTCAGTGTCAGCATAGAATAGGTCAAGTAAGGTTATTTCTTCACCTGAAACTGGCATTCCTAATTCACTGGTCACCATCATGTCTCCCTCCTCCATACACTGCCGGCCACCCGTCACTTCTGTCTCCTCTTCTTCTTCTTTAATCTCAATTTTTAGATCAGTCAGTTCTTCAGCCTGAATCCAAACAATCATAAAAGAAAGTATAATTAACACATTAGAATTAGTTAACTAAGACTCTATAGAAGAATATCAATTCAGAGAGTGGAACACTTAAAGGGCACCTGAACGGATATGTGACATGATGAGATAAACACCTGTATACATAATGCCAAGCACAGATACAACTGTAGGCTGTGTTCCTTTTTTCCCTTACTGTAAGGGTTAATAATCAGCCAAAAAAAAGTCATAGGAGTAGGATTACAGTTACAATTGTCTATTTTCATTTCCGATTTGCTTTAAATTGTAAACCCTCAGTTTCACCTACCTGATATTGCAGTACATAGTCGCTAAAGAGATCTTTGTGTCCTTCTGAGAGGTCCGCCTCGTCCATCTCACTGTCTGCTCCATCCGCCTCCTCCTCTTTCACCTCTTCTTTACTAGTAAAGCTTATAGTGTTCTCGTTTCCATTCTGAATATATGATAAAAGATAAACTTGTGTGTATCTGGTTAGAGAACTGGTTAAGGGATAGAAGGCAAAGAGTTCTGGTAAACAGAACATATACAAAATGGGCAACTGTTAGCAGTGGGGTACCGCAAGGGTCAGTACTTAGTCCAATTACTTTCAATTTATTTATTAATGATTTAGTAGACGGAATGCAGAGTAATGTAGCCATCTTTGCAGTTGATACAAAATTATGCAGAATTATAAACACTAAGACAGATGGTGACATATTACAAGAACATCTTGACAACATGGCCATATGGGCAGGCACATAGCAGATTAAATTTAATGTTGATAAATGTAAAGTCAGGCAACTTGGACGTACTAATTGTAGAGCACTATAAAACAAAAGTCATACAGCTGGGAACATCAAACTTGGATACGGACTTGGGAATACTGGGTGATAACAAGGTAAATAACCATATACAATACTAAGCAGCAGCAGCTTAAAGGGAACCAGAGATGAATGTTTCACACAAAATAAACATATCAGTCGATAGCTTGTAAAGAATAAATGCTCTACCTGATAATTTCGCCACTCTGGTGTGCCTTCTTTAGTGTTTTTATCCATTATTGCTCCAGGAAAAATCAAATATGGCTCATATTCCTTCTGCTTCCGGGTTATGAGTTGTTCTGGATGTGCTGTCTAGGCTATATGAGACTAGGCTGCTATCTAGGCTATATGAGACTAGGCTGCAGCAGCCTTTCATCTGTGTGCTTTCATTTTGGTATGATGTGCAGCTGCCTGTGGGAAGTCTCTCTCGTAGGAATGAAACTGCAGTCATCATTATCTATGCAGACAGAGTGCACACAGAGTACACAGATCATATTGCCACACTTGTCTGTTTCAGAGATTCTCTCTCAGCAGCAGCAGCAGCCCCTCCCATGTCATCACAGCTCTCAGTATGCAAAGCAGGAAATCTAAGCCAGGAGGTGGCAGGCTTGGGCTTGAAAAGACTCCACAGAAGAGTGACTCAGCTATAATGATTCCAGGTCAAACCTAGACTGAGCCAGTCGGGGATTCTTATCACAGCTGATAATAGACTAATTAAGCAGATAAGAATGAAACTAAAAGCAGGGTAGGTGTTTACTGTCATGTTCCCACTGATAAATGTAATAAATTACATGAGGGTGCTTCGTCTCTGGTTCTCTTTAAGCAAATACAATTCTGGGATGCATAAAACGGAAAATAATATCTTGAGATGCTGGTATACCACTCCCTCTGTATAAATCACTTGTGAGGCCACATCTGGAGTATGGGGATACAGTTTATGGCACCACACTGCAGAAAGTACATTAACCTTCTAGAACGGGTACAAAGACGGGCAACTAAATTAATCAGAGGGATGGAAGATCTCACTTACCAAGAAAGGTTGGACAAACTGGGCTTATTTAGCTTGGAAAAAGGCCAACTGAGAGGTGACCTGATTAACAGGTATAAATACATCAGAGGCCAATACAAAAGCTTTGCAGATGAGCGGTTTGTCCCTAGGGTTGTACAACAGACAAAGGGACATGATGTCTGTATGGAGGAAAACGTTTTTGCCATCTACAGTATTTAGAAAGAGGTCATTCACAGTAAAAGTGGTTAAAATGTGGACTATCTTCAACAATTGGATGGCTGGGCAATTCCTTTGGGATTGGCAGGTGAAGCAGCCATCGTAAAAATGGTCAGTTTTGGTAAACTCCTATTTCCCATGCAGACCCCGCCCCTTTTTATAAAACAACATTATCAAACTTAATAAGACTTTTAGCCACTTCCTGTGGAAAGGGAAGTGAGCAAAAATACAGTTAAAAAGGTTACAGGTACCTAAGGACTTGGGTGGGCTGGGGATGCCTGACGTGAGAAAATATTATCTGGCATGTCTGGCTGGACATGTAAGAGACTGGGTGTTGGACATTACTGACTTCTCACATGTAGCCTTAGAGAAAGCACCCTAAATGGTCTACTCCATGCCCCCTGGGCTACACTGCCCCTACCGTTACGAATTGGTCAGTTACTGAACAGTTTTCACAGAAAACCCACACAGACACAGGGAAAACATGCAAACACTTTGCAGATGTTGACATGGCTGGGATTCAAACCAGGAACCCAGTGCTGCAAGACGAGAGCGCTAACCACTACGCCACCGTGCTGACCCTCATTACAATAACTGCTGCCCAATATGCCGATTAGTATCTGGGACTGTTCCCCAATAGCTATGTTCTGGTATGAGGTCTCCAAATTCTTGGTAGCAATGTGTAAAAACAGGGCTATATTTATTTCATTCTCCACCCAAACTTGCGGAAGGCACCACTGCAGTGGCAGCAGAAGATAAGATACCGGAGATAGGCCATCTCATCCTGGCAGCTGCCTAGGAAGTAATATACAACCGCAATAATAATAATAATTATTAATATTACTGGCTAGTGTAATAGTTAAGGGCTCTGCCTCTGACACAGGAGACCTGGGTTAAAATTATGGCTCTGCCTGTTCAGTAAGCCAGCACCTATTCAGTAGGAGACCTTGGGCAAGTCTCCCTAGTTCACACTTGGCTCTTGGAGCACCGTTAGGCCGCGATCGTGATTTGCGGCCAAAATCTTGCAATTTGCGCTTGTGATTCCTTTTCAATAGAATGAAAATTACAGCGAGATCCCCCCCCCCCCCCCAAAAGCTGCATGCAGCGGATTTGCAGTTGATTGAAAACGCAAACGCTGCCGTGTGAATGTATCCATAGGGGGCGTACGAGAGATAACAGCGCTGGAGACTTGTGCGCATGATTCAGCCGGTATATGGCTGATCCTGCTGCTGCACAAGTCCCGGCTGTATTAAATACTATTCCCCCTCCAGGCCGCCATGGATAGTGGGGAATTAAATAATTATGTTTTAAAAGTAACTTCAGCTCCGTCTTTTGATGGTGCTGAAGTTACTCCCTGTGCACTGCTATAGCCGTAATTCCTATTACAGCCTATGGTGGCGCCGGCTGCGCCCAAATCTCCTGCGCTGGTTTCAGCGTGTTCGTCCATAGGGATAGATTAGCAGCAGCACTTTGCTGATTGCTGGTGATCAGCAAAGCACAAGATAAATGTTCTGTGTCTGTGATAATCCAAACATTTGTATAGTGCTTTACTCCTGTTGGACTAAAAGCGCTCAAGAGCTGCAAGAGGCCACCCTGCAGTGTTAGGGAGTCTTGCCTTGAACTCCCTACTGAACAGGTACTGACCCTAGCCAGGATTTGAACCCTGGTCTCCCATGTCAAAGGCAGTGCCATTAACCAGTACACTATCCAGCCACTGGATATATACAACTACTCCTATGCTACTCAATGCTAAAGATGACGTCTCCTATAGTTTGCATCTTGACAAGCTTGAAGCAATGCTAGATAATGAAAAGGGGACTAAAAAAACTGTTCCGAAAATGGACACCTTATGTTCTACCACTCTTCGAGGTATGCCCATGAACAACAGCTTAAAGGCATGCTTGGTTGATTAGAGGTCTGATGGATACATAGTGAAGTAAGCCATTAAAGGTTGAGATACACCAAAGCAGAATGCGGGCACCATCCAATGCAAAACGATCATATACTGTAGTATCGATCCAGCAAAATTCAGCTTAACCAGACAGCCGATCATCCTAGTTCCCCACCACGCATCTCTGCACCGATGTTAAAGTGTACCTGAGATGGCCGAATAAAAAGATTTTATACTCACCCAGGGCTTCATCAAGTCCCACAAGCACAAATGCATCCCTCGCCATCCTCCTGAGTTCCTCTGTTTGCGTGGTATAGGTCCCGGTATTCTGGCTCAGTCGCGTATACACAGACGAGCCGACTGGCGCGACTGAGCCAGATAACCGGGACAGATACCACCCGAACAGAGGCACTCGGAAGGAAGGCAAGGGACGCATCTGTGCTCATGGGGCTGAAGGAAGCCTTGGGTGAGTATAAAATCTTTTTATTTTGCCATCTCAGGTTTACTTTAACCACTTAAGCCCACAGGGTTGTTTATTTTTTGCATCTGAGCAACTTTCACCTCCCATTCATTTGCCAATAACCTTATCACTACTCACCACAATGATTTGATCTACATCTTGTTTATTCCGCCACCAATTAGGCTTTCTTTGGGTGATACATTTTGCTAAGAATTATTTTTATTCAAAATCCATTTTAACAGGAATATTAAGAAAGAAATGGAAAAATCATTATTTCTCAGTTTTTGGCCATTATAGTTTGAAATTAATACATGCTACCCATGTATGTTATTTGCCCATTTGTCCCGCTTATTACACCATTTAAATTATGTCCCTATCACAATGTATGGCGCCAATATTTTATTTGGAAATAAAGGTGCATTTTTTCAATTTGCGTCCATCACTATTCACAAGTCCATAATTAAAAAAAAATATATTAATATACTCCTTTGACATGCATATTTAAAAAGTTCAGACCATTAGGTAACTATTTATGTTTTGTTTTGTTTTCAATTCTCATTTTTTTTTATAAAAAATGTTATTTGGGAAATTTTTGGTGTGGGAGGTAAACAGCTAATTTTACATGTTAAAAAATGTATTTATTTAATAAAAAATGGATGTGGGTGTAGTTTTACTATTTGGCCAGAAGATGGCCACAGTCAAAGAGTCCTGGAAGCGTGATTGTACGCTTCCAGGAAGCATTAGGAGGATGGGAAACTTTTTGTTACTCAGAAAATCCGCAGCCTCTGATAAGAGGCTGTCGTTTTTTCTGTGTGGGGCTTTGATCATGAATGGTATCTATAATCCCATTCATTAATCGCTGGGCTAACTGCCGGCGACCCACGGGAGTGTGCGCAGCTTATCTGGACGAGAATGTTCGTCCAGATAGGCTTAAGTGGTTAAAAGCAAAGTGACACAAGCACATGCAGCTGTTGGTAACTGTACAACTGTCTGGATACGCTGGATGTTGCTGGACTGACAGTACAATAAATGATCATTTTGCACTGCATGGTGCCCGCATTCTACTACTGTGTATCGCATGTTCTGCCTTCCTTCCACCCATGTGGCTGGAGCACACCAATGAGCCATTTCAGCCAAGAGAGCGGGAACAGCACCTACTATATACACGGTGAGATAGCTTCCAACCTTTATCTTGTTCACCTTTAAACATAGTGAGCGCCGCAAAGACCACACTTCATCTTATGTATTAAACCACCAAAGGATAGCAAACAGAATTGAGAAAGAGCAAATGGGGAGGGATGAGAAGGAGTGGGGTTGGGAGAAGGGGGAGGGGGGATTCTATTCAAGTTGGAACCATGGGCTTGATTCATGAAGCTGCACTGCTAAAGCAGCGCACCTTACTGTGAAGGAGAGGCCATTATGCATGCCTTACAAAGCAGTGCTTGCTGCTATGTAAGGAGCATGCCTTTCTTAGGAGTGTGCGTTCCTTAGATAGGAGCGTGCCTTCCTTAGGTAGGAGTGTGCCTTCCTATATATAGTTACTATGTATAGGAAGGCATGCTCCTATCTAAGAAAGGCACGCTCCTAAGGAAGACACGCTCCTATCTAAGGAAGGCACACTCCTATCTAAGGAAGGCACGCTCCTAAGGAAGGCACGCTCCTAAGGAAGGCAGGCACGCTCCTAAGGAAGACACGCTCCTATCTAAGGAAGGCACGCTTCTATCTAAGAAAGGCAAGCTCCTAAAGCAGGCACGCTCCTATCTAAGGAAGGCGTGCTCCTAAGGAAGGCACGCTCCTATCTAAGGAAGGCACGCTCCTATCTAAAGAAGGCACACTCCTAAGGAAGGCACGCACCTATCTAAGGAAGACACGCTCCAATCTAAGGAAGGCACGCTCCTAAGGAAGGCACGCTCCTATCTAAGGAAGGCACGCTCCTAAGGAAGGCACGCTCCTATCTAAGGAAGGCACGCTCCTATCTAAGGAAGGCACGCTCCTATCTAAGGAAGGCACGCTCCTATCTAAGGAAGGCACGCTCCTATTTAAGGAATGCACGCTCCTATTTAAGGAATGCACGCTCCTAAGGAAGACACGCTCCTATCTAAGGCAGTCACGCTCCTAAGGAAGACACGCTCCTATCTAAGGAAGGCACACTCCTATCTAAGGAAGGCACGCTCCTTATATAGCAGCGAGCACTGCTATGTAAGGCATGCATAGTGGCTGCTGCTTCACATTGAGGTGCGCTGCTTTAGCAGTGCAGCTTCATGAATCAAGCCCAATGTGTTTCTTAGGCAGGCATAAACAGTACTGATTGTAATTTGGCTGTATACATAATTAATAAAATATTGGTGTAAAAATGCTGTCTTTATTTGGATATAAAAATCGGAAAATAAAATAAAACATTGATTTAAAAAAAATATCTAGAATATCTTACCTCAGGAAGTAGCCATGGCAAACTCTATATCTACATTTAAAGAGGGCTTGGATGCTTTTCTTGCATTGAAGGGCATCCAGGGCTATAATTACTAGGTAATTACTAGGTAATTCCCAGGAGAGTCGATTCAGGGATTTATCTGACTGCCATCTGGGGTTGAGAAGTAGTTTTTTTCCTTTTAAGGCTAATTGACCCAGGCCTTGTAAGGTGTTTTGCCTTTCCCTGGATCAACTGGGATATGTGCGGGTCTAGGGCTGTTTTATTTTTTGGACTGTTGTCTTTTTTTAATCAAACTATTTATAAAATTAACCTCCTTAGCATTCGGTTTCTGCTGGATTTCTGTGCAAAAAGTGATCCCAGGGGCGTTGCTAGCCCCAAAGATCAGTGGCACGTGCCCCGGATCTATTCTGGGGTGCCCCGCATGTCCCCCAGGCAGAGTAAAGGTGCTACATCACCCAGCATGGCACCCCACGGTATGCAGAATGCCCCACAGAGGCACCACAGCACCCAGCATGGCACTACACAGTACCGAGCATAGCACCACAGTACCTAGAATGGCATTACAGGGAGTTGTGGTTCTTCTATGGGGGCATCCTGGGAGTTGTGGTGCCTCAATGGGAGGCCTGTGGGAGCACGGGAGGGGGTCCACTAAAAGGTCAGTGAATGCTAGGGGAGGACTATTTAAAGAGACTCTGAAGCGAGAATAAATCTCGCTTCGGAGCTCATAGTTAGCAGGGGCATGTGTGCCCCTGCTAAAACGCCGCTATCCCGCGGCTAAATGGAGGTCCCTTCACCCCCAAACTCCCGCAAAATCAATGACCAACTTGGTCGTAAATTTTGCTCTTCCTGGAGGCAGGGCTAACGGCTGCAGCCCTGCCTCTCAGCAAGTCTATCAGACGCGCATCGCCGCCTCTCCCCCGCCCCTCTCAGTGAAGGAAGACAGAGAGGGGCGGGGGAGAGGCGGAGGTACGCGTCTGATAGATGCGGGGGAGGCAGGGCTGCAGCCGTTAGCCCTGCCCCAATACGGAAGCGCTCCCCCGCTGCACGGAGGGGATATGGGGGATCAGGGACCCCCGTTAAGCCGCGGGATAGCGGCGGTTTAGCAGGGGCACACATGCTCCTGCTATCTATGAGGTCTGAAGTGAGATTTATTCTCGCTTCAGACTCTCTTTAAAGAGACTCTGAAGTCACGCTCAAATTAGGTTTTTATTTTAAAAAGCTCATTAACATTATAGTCTCACCTAAAACGCTGCATTCCCGCGGCTGGAAACCCCCTCGATCACCCCAAACTCACGGAGGTACAGGGCAGGCAAAATGCACGACATTCTTGGTCGTGGATTTTGCTGCCGCCTCTATGCGCGTCAATCAGCGCGTATCTCCGCCTCTCCCCCGCCCCTCTCAGTGACGGAAGACGGAGAGGGGCGGGGGAGAGGCGGCGATCCGGCGCTGCCTCTATGCGGAAGTTGCCTGCCCGTACCCCTGTGAGTTTGGGGTGATCGAGGGGGTTTCCATATGCAGCGTTTTAGGTGAGACTATAATGTTAATGAGGTTTTTAAAATAAAAACCTCATTTTTTTTCAGAGTCTCTTTAATATGCTGCATTTTTGCTTCTTTGTATTAATGGAGAGGGGGCTTCATCCAACATTTTGCTGGACATGCCTACTTACACCGCTGTTAAGTTCAGTCAACACCCACATTCTGGTGCATGGCCCCACCCATTTTTCAGCTGGAGTGCCCAAAACTGCCCCATATCACTTAGGATCCTAGCAACGCCCCTGAGTGATCCAATTCATTTTCAGTACTCTTTTTCCTGTAACTTACCAAAATGTGTCAAGCAAGTGTACATTTTGAGTATAATAAAAGCTTGAAACACAAAATCCAATCAAAACTAAAATTTCAAAATTACTCTCCAAAATTTCTAATCATTTACACCTCAGAGCTGCAGCTGCTCAACCTGCACTAATACAAATGTAAAGGTGGCCATACATCTAGAGATGATGGGAAGATTCGACCAAGAGACAAATCTTTCTCTTCGCGAGATCTGTCAGCTGCCGATACATCGCAGGCCGATTCCCCATCAATTTCAGCATGAAATCTCCCGGGAATCGGCTAAATCCACCACCTCGCGCTGCCCCCTTAGTGTATAAATGTACCCTCTGTGCGTGCATCTATACATTAGCTGCCCTGTGTCTCCCACTGTGCGGTGCTCATTCATCTTCGTAATCCACCGCAGGATTCAATTAAAAAAAAAAAAAAAAAAATAGATTGCCGCCAGATGTTGATGACACTGCATGCCTAGCGTCATCAACATGGATTGCCTGGGAACATGTCACTATCGAAGGTACACGACGAAGTATAAGCACGCCAATGGTGAGTATAAGTGCCTCCAGTATAGGTAGCCAAGTATAGGTGCCCCCAGTATAGTTTAGCCAGCTACAGGTTCCCCAGTATAGGTTAGCCAGCTATAAGTGCCCCACACATGTTAGCTAGCTTTCAGTGCCTCAGTACAGGTTAGCTACCTATAATGACCCTGTACACGTTAGCTAGCTATAGGTGCCCCAGTATAAGTTAGCTACCTATAAGCAACCCTCTACATGTTAGCTAGCTATAGGTTCCCTGGTATAGGTTAGCTAGCTTTAAGTGCCCCAGTACATGTTAGCTAGCTATAAGTGCCCCAGTAAAGGTTAGCTAGCTATAAGTGCCCCAGGGAATGTTAGCTAGCTATAAGTGCCCCAGTACATGTTAGCTTGCTATAGGTGCCCCCCTGCAGCGGTTCCCCACTCCCACTCTCTGCAGAGAAAGCAGGCGGCTGGTGCTGTTACTCACCATGCCTCTCGCCCGCACTGTTCGCACCAACAGCTCTGGTTTTCTTTGTCCACAGTACCGTGGTGCAGCTTGATGACGTCATCAGGCTGCAACCTAGTACTGTGGACAAAGAAGACCGGAGCTGGTGGTGTGATCGGTGTGGGCGAGAGGCACGGTGAGTAACAGCACCGGCCACCTGTCAGCTATCACTGCAGAGGATGAAAGGGAGGGGGAGACATCACTGCGGGGGAATCCATCTTTGAGAGGGGGGGTGGAACCTATACTGGGGCACCTATATTTAGCTGACATGTACTGGGGCACTTATAGCTAGCTAACATATTCTGGGGAAACATGGTGCTATAGAAAACCTCCTGGGTAGCATGCCTGGCACTGTGTTGGGTATACCGCTTTCAGCTAATTTTTTTTTTTTGGTTCTTAATCACTGTTTTACCTGATAATCGTGACAGATGGTGGGAACATCCTGTGCACAATCCTTGGAATAAAGAGGACCTATGCATTTCTCTGGTGGGTTTGTGTCACTGGAGGCATCTGAAGGAAGCACAAACCCTAAGTAAATGCATTCAACTTTATTTAAAACATCTCCATACATCAGCAGTGAGGACAGCAGAAAGGATTAAAGAGAATTTCTTATTAAAAATAAACAAACATATACTTTCCTTGGGAAGGCTCTGGATCTTAATGCAGCTTCCCCGTTCTCCTCAGCCTGCAATGAGACCCCCAAACAGTCCACAACAATAACAAGAACAGTGGCCTGCCTGCACAGACGCTCTAGCAGCTCCAGCAGAAATAGCTGAGCCCAATTGGGTCCCCTCTACTGCGAAGGTACAGGCAGCTAGCACCTGTGCAGAAGAGCGGACATTATCAGGCTCATCTTTTTCCACCAGTAGCCGAGTAGAAAGCTGGTAGTGCGCCTGTGCGCAGACCCGACAAGCTGACTTTTGGGGGTGCCACCACTGGATTGCTTCTACTGAGGAGGACGGGGGAAGACTCTTTAGGATCCAAAGGCCTCTTAAGGTAAGTATCCCCCAGAGCCACTTTTTTTTGCAACAGGGTCATTTTAAGCAAACCTGGGCTTATCTCTTCCTAATTTGTTGGTAGTACGATGTTATACTGAGGAATGGAGATGGGCCTTTCATATGGTGTACAGTATCTCCTCCTCATTTGTTGGTACTATGATGTTATACTGAGGAATGGAGATGGGCCTTTCTTATGGTGTACAGTATCTCCTCCTCATTTGTTGGGACTATGATGTTATACTGAAGAATGGAGATGGGCCTTTCATATGGTGTACAGTATCCCCCCCTCATTTGTTGGTGCTATGATGTTACACTGAGGAATGAAGATGGGCCTTTCATATGGTGTACAGTATCTCCCCTCATTTGTTGGTACTATGATGTTATACTGAGGAATGGAGATGGGCCTTTCATATGGTGTACAGTATCTCCTCCTCATTTGTTGGTACTATGATGTTATACAGAGGAATGGAGATGGGCCTTTCTTATGGTGTACAGTATCTCCTCCTCATTTGTTGGTGCTATGATGTTACACTGAGGAATGGAGATGGGCCTTTCATATGGTGTACAGTATCTCCTCCTCATTTGTTGGTACTATGATGTTATACTGAGGAATGGAGATGGGCCTTTCATATGGTGTACAGTATCTCCTCCTCATTTGTTGGTACTATGGGCCTTTATGGTTCTTACTTGCACATGCCCAGTCTGTGCTTGCCTATGGCCAGAAGCGTGGACAGAAGATGAAGAGCGACGATTCAGAAGCTTTGTTGTATTTCAGGTGAACATTAATAGTTATTTTTATAGTCAGATTTTTATGTGTTACAGGTTGACGCTAACCTGATATGTTGATGGGAGTAACTTTAAACAGTTAATGATGTAACAGTTTTTTTTACCACACAGATCATAGTTACTTAACCTATTTTGATGCTATCAGGGCACTAACACACGGTCATCTTATTCTTGGAGACCAACTTAAATTTAAGAAGGAAAATACATTTTCTTCAGTATGCGCATAGAATAAGGTTATTTCCTCACCTGAAACTGACATTCCTAATTCACTGGTCACCATCATGTCCCCCTCCTCCATACACTGCCGGCCACACGTCACTTCTGTCTCCTCTTCTATGTCTTCTTCTTTTTCTCCTTTAACTTCAGGTATTACATCAATCCGTTTTTCAGACTAAAACCACAATGTTATACAAGATATAATACATTAGATATATTTAGTACATTATAATTAATAAACAGTGAGTCTGGAGTCATTGTTGAGTATAGTAGACCCACAAATCTGTCTACCTGATTATTGTGGGGGATGGTGTGATCTTCCTTTGTATAATCCCAGGAATGAAGTGGACCTGTACTTCTCTCTAGTGGGTTTCTGTTACTGGATCCATCTGTAAGAAACACACACTGACTACATGCATTGCTTATATGTGATTATTAGATAATGAAAGGATCTAGGTGGACTATCTGTACTTTCTTTTAAAAGTACACAGTCTTACCCGATGAAAGTCTCCTCTTGCTTGGTGATGTAAGGGGCAGCTGATTCTCTATTATGGTGTCCTTATAGAGCTCCTTGTGTCCTTTTAAGTATTGCCACTCCTGCATGGAGAAATAGAAAAATACATCCTGACACCTTATAGGAAGCTGACACACAGAGTTATACAAATACCAAACAAGCACATCTCTTGTTACTGGAAAATGTCTCATAATTCCCAGCACTGCTCACCTTTCCTGTCAGCAGCTCCATCATCTTGTTGATGACTACTACAATCTTTTTCACATTGTTTCTCTCAGACATCAGGGAGTGAGGTGGCCGCTGTGTGATGGGGGATGGTCCATGGCAGTGGCTGCTCGGTGTCAGTGGCTCACCAGATGTCTCCTTCACTATTTTATAATTCTATAGAAATATATACAATAACAGTCACAGTGTACTTTCCCAAAATCCTCGTCACCTCTCCAGTCAGCTGTGTTATTAATAGAGATAAGTGATATCATATAACCTTTCCAAAATCCTCCTCACCTCTCCGGTCACCAGTTGGATGATCTCCAGGGTGAGGTCTAATATCCTCTCAGTCATGTGACTCCAGTCCTCCATCCTCAGTGATGTGGTCATGTGATCTATTGGAAAGGCCTTTCCCTGTAGAGGGATAATAAAGAATAGGTGGACAAATCATAGACCAGGAAGCCACACACTTTTCTGCCCTGACTTGGAGATACAGAGGAGGAGGACCAGGTCACTATTCTGGTGACACTTATGTAGGAGCCACTTATGAAATTGTCATCTATCAAGTTTTATACCTATTTTCTGCTCTTCAATGACTTTGTCTCAGGCAATGTGCAGCACGATTAAAAAAACTATAATGTTATGCACTTCTCCGGAATTGACTAAATGTTCCCAATTATATAATTCCCTGCACAAGGTTATAAACCAAAATAGAATAAATAGCTTTAATATGAAGTAAGACTGGTTCACTTGAGGAATACACCGCCTCACACAGGGCAAAATTTGCTAAAGGTTGGTGTATCTAAGCACTCAAAACAGTCATAATGTTAGTCCCTCCTTGTTGGAAGTCCTAAACACTTCTTTCAAAAATCCAGGCTTGCCTCCAAACAATCTTGTCACAGATTCCTGGGGAATAATCATAGTGTAATATCACTACTGGTAACAATGTTCCTGCACCACACCTCCATGTCTGTGTGAAGTGTTGACAAGATGGTGCTCACACCCCTTCATCAACACGTGCGTGCAATGCCCTCACCAGATAGCAATTCTGACCGCATTAAAAAACCAACCAAATACACATGAGATGTAATCTCCGGTCTGCCCGTTCCGTCACTGCATCTAAAAAACGTTTAAAAAAGGTAAGCATTGACCTCATCTTATAGAAACATTCTTCTAGTAATTTTGCAAAAGACAACAGGTTTTGCCGTACCAGAGCGCTACTTCATGACAAAAGAATGTGCCTCATAGGAGAGCAGAGATCTCTGTACAGCACTGTGCAATATGTCAGAGCTATACAGTATAAATATATAATATTAGTGTGACTGTGGTAAGGAAATTAAAGTGTAAGCTCCTGTTGTGCAGAGATGATGGGAAGGGATCAGTGATCTCTGTACAGTTCTGTGGGATATGTCAGAGCTATAGAAATGAATAATAATATGTGAGTGTGGTGAGGATATTAGCGTGTAAGCTCCTGTTGCACAGAGAAGATAGGAATGGATCAGTGATCTCTGTACAGCACTGTGGAATATGTCAGAGCTATAGAAATGTATAATAATAATAGTGTGTGAGTGTGGTGAGGATATTAGAGTGTAAGTTCCTATCGTTCAGAGTTGATGGGAAGGGATCAGTGATCTCTCTATAGCACTGTGGAATATGTCAGAGCTATATATATATATATATATATATATATATATATATATATATATATATATATATATATATATGTATAATAATAGTAACAGTGTGTGACTGTGGTGAGAACAGTAAGTTCCTGCAGTGCAGAGAGGATGGGAAGGGATCAGTGATCTCTGTACAGTGTATATGTAGCTGCAGCTGGTGATGGGAGGAGACATAGGAGTGTTATGTGTTACAGGGTATATAAATCCTTCTGGTACTATGATATCTACATATAAAACATAAAATAAAGTTCTGTGTCATTACCTCCTCTGCTGCCAGTACCAGCAATGTCTCCTCTCTACTTCCTGCAGCCTTCTACTTCCTGCAGCCTCCTCTATAACTTCCTGTCTGAGGCTCCTCCCCTTCCTGGCCCTGCATTGCAGATTGCACTGCATGTATGTGGGATGAGGTTTCAGAGATCACAGCTCTTCTCATATCCCACTATGTAATAAACTGAAAACCTCACGCTAAATTACAGTCAGTGGGATGTGCAGCACAAAACATCAGCTCAGAAAAATCACTTTAGCCATAGAAACAGCCTGAGGGGGAAACAGAATCAGAGTAAATGGCAGCAGGATGTTACTGTGGCAGCTCTCTTTATTTTTCAGTCAGGCTGGACAGAACCCCTTACTGAGCTGCTGTGGCTGCCTTGCCTTCTCCCTATCTCTCCAGCTGCTGCTCCTGTCCTGTACTGTTGTGCCCCTCCATAGAATTACACAGCCTCCCACCCCTAAGAGCAGAAATAGGTGGTCATATGTGCCCCTATAAAGCAGCATTAGGTAGCTATGTGTGCCTCCCAGTCCCAGACAGAAGTACTAGGTAACTGTGTGTGCCCCAGATAGCAGTATTAGGTAGCTGTGTGTGCCCCCAGATAGCAGTATTAGGAAGCTGTGTGTGCCTCCAGATAGCAGTATTAGGTAGCTGTGTGTGCCTCCAGATAGCAGTATTAGGTAGCTGTGTGTGCCTCCAGATAGCAGTATTAGGTAGCTGTGTGTGCCTCCAGATAGCAGTATTGGGTAGCTGTGTGTGTCCCCAGTAGAGATGTAGCGAACGGTTCGCCGGCGAACGGTTCCAGGCGAACTTAGGGGGTTCGCGTTCGCCTGCACCAGGCGAACTTTTGCGGAAGTTCGATTCGCCCCATAATGCACTATGAGGGTCAACTTTGACCCTCTGCATCACAGTCAGCAGGCACATTGTAGCCATTCAGGCTACACTAAGCCCTGGAGCCCCACCCCCCCCTTATATAAGGCAGGGTCCGGCGGCCATTAGCCTCACTCGTGTGCCTGCTAGAGAGAGGAAAGGGACAGCTGCTGCAGACTTTTTCTCCTAGGGACAGATTAGTTAGGTTCTAAACTGCTTTGCTTGCTCCTGACTGATTATTATTGCTTTTAAAGCACCCAGCAACAGCTCTTTTCAGAGCTCATCCTGTACATATTTTTTTTTTCTGTGTGTTTTTCTTGCTAATTGATATTGTGTGTGCCACTGCCAGCAGCCCAGCACATTCAGTGACTACCTGTGTGTGTGACAGGGAGCTGCACATACCCAGTACTGCATATACCCCAGTACCTGTTGTGTTTACTTAACCCACCTCATCACTGCATATACCTAGCGTTGTGTTGAGTGAACCCAGCTCACTGCATATAACTACCTGTTGTGTTGAGTGAGAACCCACCTCACTGAATCTTAAGTACCTTTACTGTTCAGTGAACCCAGCTCACTGCATCTTACTACCCAGTACCTGTTGTGTTTACTTAACCCATCTCATCACTGCATATACCTAGCGTTGTGTTGAGTGAACCCAGCTCACTGCATATAACTACCTGTTGTGTTGAGTGAGAACCCACCTGGCCACCTCACTGCATCTAACTACCTGTTGTGTTGAGTGAGAACCCACCTCACTGCATCTTAAGTACCTTTACTGTTGAGTGAACCCAGCTCACTGCATCTAACTACCTGTTGTGTTGAGTGAGAACCCACCTGGCCACCTCACTGCATCTAACTACCTGTTGTGTTGAGTGAGAACCCACCCCACTGCATCTTAAGTACCTTTACTGTTCAGTGAACCCAGCTCACTGCATCTAACTACCTGTTGTGTTGAGTGAGAACCCACCTGGCCACCTCACTGCATCTAACTACCTGTTGTGTTGAGTGAGAACCCACCTG
The DNA here is from genome assembly GCF_040937935.1 of Hyperolius riggenbachi. Taxonomy (NCBI): domain Eukaryota; kingdom Metazoa; phylum Chordata; class Amphibia; order Anura; family Hyperoliidae; genus Hyperolius; species Hyperolius riggenbachi. Next base: position 239,188,949 of record NC_090655.1, read on the forward strand.
GCCACCTCACTGCATCTAACTACCTGTTGTGTTGAGTGATAACCCATCTCACTGCATCTTAACTACCTTTACTGTTCAGTGAACCCAGCTCACTGCATCTAACTACCTGTTGTGTTGAGTGAGAACCCACCTGGCCACCTCACTGCATCTAACTACCTGTTGTGTTGAGTGAGAACCCACCTCACTGCATATAGCTAGCATACCCCCGAGATGGACAAAATGGACAAACCAGGTAGAGGAAGAGGTAGAGGCAGACCCAGAGGAAGGCCACCAGGCACCGGCAGGTCTGTGGCTGTGCGAGGTTGTGTTGCTGTGATTTCGTGCGGACCTGGCCCAAAATACAGTGCTCAGAAGAAGGCACGTGCCATCACTTCCCAAAATCGTGAGGAGGTGCTTGAGTATTTAACACAGAACACCTTATCTCCTGCAGCCATCAGCGCTACAACAAGCACCACATCCGCTGCATTTGACACTTCGCAGGAGTTATTTGGTGGTGGTGGTGAAATCACTGATTCCCAGCCACTACTGCAACAACAACAAGAAGGCGCAGGTACACCACCTCATACGTCTGAGTTAGGTGGCGATAGTATGGACGTAACGTGTGTGGATGGGTATGATGGTGGACCACCTGAAGTTGGTGCACTTGAGGAGGTGTCTGAGGAAAGCGCAGCTGGCCAGGAGGATTACGATGACGATTATACGGATACCACATATGTTCCCGGTAGAGGAGATGACCAGGGGGACAGTTCAGAGGAGGAGTCAGAGAGGAGTAGGAGGAGACGACTCCATGATAGAAGCAGAGGGAACTCGTCCTCAGAAACAGCTGGGGCAGTGTCCGGCGCCATGTATCACCAGCTATGGCCAGCCAGCCAACATGCCCTTCAACGTCAGCTGCTGATGCCACCGTAGCGCCATCACCCCAGGGGGGTTCAGCGGTTTGGAAATTTTTTCACGTGTGTGTCTCAGATCGGAGCAAAGCCATCTGTTGTCTCTGCCAGCAAAAATTGAGCCGTGGAAAGGCCAACTCTCACGTAGGGACAAGTGCCTTACGAAGGCACCTGGAGAGAAGGCACAAACAGCTATGGCAAGAACACCTGAGGAAAAGCAGCACCCCTCAAAAGACAAGCCACCCTCCTTCTCCTCTTCCTCCTTCAGGTGCATCGTCTTCATCCACTTTCTCCCTTGCACCTTCACAGCCACCCTCCTCCACACCACCTCTTCCCTTCAGCGGTTCCTTCTCCTCTGCCCACAGCAGTACCCACTACCCAGCTGTCCGTGAAGGAAGTATTTGAGCGTAAGAAGCAAATGTCTGCCAGTCACCCTCTTGCCCGGCGTCTGAAAGCTGGCGTGGTGGAACTATTAGCTCGCCAGCTATTACCATACAAGCTGGTGGAGTCGGAGGCTTTCCGTAAGTTTGTGGCCATTGGTACACCGCAGTGGAAGATACCAGGCCGCAATTATTTTTCACAAAAGGCCATACCCAAACTGTACCATGCAGTTGAGAGGCAAGTGGTGTCATCTCTGGCACACAGCGTTGGATCAAGGGTCCACCTGACCACGGGTAGAGTTGGGCCGAACGGTTCGCCGGCGAACGTGGTTCGCGCGAACTTAGGTGGTTCGCGTGCGGGTACCGCACGCGAACGTTTTGCGGAAGAAGTTTGGTTCGCCCCATAATGCACCTGAGGGTCAACTTTGACCCTCTACATCACAGTCAGCAGGCCCAGTGTAGCCAATTAGGCTACACTAGCCCCTGGAGCCCCACCCCCCTTATATAAGGCAGGCAGCGGCGGCCATTACGGCCACTCGTGTGCCTGCATTAGTGAGAGTAGGGCGAGCTGCTGCAGTCTCTCATATAGGGAAAGATTAGTTAGGCTTAACTTCTTCCTGGCTGCATACCTGTTATGTTCAGTGAGCCCTCAGCCCACTGCATACCTGTACTGTGATCCTGCCACTGCATACCTGTTCTGTGAACCCACCCACCACCACTGCATACCTGTTCAGTGATCCTGCCACTGCATACCTGTTCTGTGAACCCACCCACCACTGCATACCTGTTCAGTGATCCTGCTGCCACTGCATACCTGTTCTGTGAACCCACCCACCACTGCATACCTGTTCAGTGATCCTGCCACTGCATACTTGTTCTGTGAACCCACCCACCACCACTGCATACCTGTTCAGTGATCCTGCCACTGCATACCTGTTCTGTGAACCCACCACTGCATACCTGTTCTGTGAACCCACCCACCACTGCATACCTGTTCAGTGATCCTGCTGCCACTGCATACCTGTTCTGTGAACCCACCACTGCATACCTGTTCTGTGAACCCACCACTGCATACCTGTTCAGTGAACCCGCCACTGCATACCTGTTCTGTTCAGTGGACCCGCCACTGTATACCTGTTTAGTGAACCCGCCACTGCATACCTGTTCTGTTCAGTGGAGTTTGGTGTGTCAGTGTGAAGCAGTACCTTAATTACACTACCTGATTGATGTATACACATGCAAGATGTTTTAAAGCACTTTAGGCCTGTCATTTAGCATTCAATGTGATTTCTGCCCTTAAAACGCTGCTTTTCGTCAAATCCAGATTTTTCCCGGGGACTTTTGGCGTGTATCCCACTCCGCCATGCCCCCCTCCAGGTGTTAGACCCCTTGAAACATCTTTTCCATCACTTTTGTGGCCAGCATAATTTTTTTTTTTTTTCAAAGTTCGCATCCCCATTGAAGTCTATTGCGGTTCGCGAACTTTAACGCGAACCGAACCTTCCGCGGAAGTTCGCGAACCCGGTTTGCGAACCTAAAATCGGGGGTTCGGCCCAACTCTAACCACTGATGCCTGGTCTGCCAAGCACGGGCAGGGCCACTACATTACATACACAGCCCATTGGGTCAACCTGGTGACCGATGGTAGCAAGCAGGGAGTACGTGGCTGCGCAGCGGACCGACTTGTCACACCTCCACGGCTTGCAGGCAGGCCTCCAGCCACCTCCTCTCCACCTGCTACCACCGCTTCGCTGTCGTCATCCTCCTCCTCCTCCTTGGCTGGTGCCACAATCTCCTCTCCAGCTACACAGCCCCAGCACCCCAGGGCCTATGCTGCATGCCAGGTACGACGGTGTCACGCAGTGTTAGACATGTCTTGCCTGAAAGCTGAGAGTCACACTGGAGCAGCTCTCCTGGCTGCTCTTAACAAACAGGTGGAGCAATGGCTGACCCCGCACAAGCTTGAGATCGGCAACGTGGTGTGTGACAACGGCAGCAATCTCATTGCTGCGTTGAATTTGGGAAAGCTGACACACATACCCTGCATGGCACATGTGCTGAATCTGGTCTTGCAAAGATTTGTGTCCAAGTACCCAGGCTTAGAGGACGTCCTGAAGCAGGCCAGGAAGTTGTGTGGGCATTTCAGGCGCTCTTACAAGGGCATGGCACGCTTTGCGGACATTCTGCGTAGAAACAACTTGCCGGTGAGAGGCCTGATTTGCGATAGCCCGACTCGCTGGAATTCCACCCTGCTGATGTTCTCTCGTCTGCTAGACCAGGAGAAAGCCGTCACCCAGTACCTGTATCATTACAGTACAAGGACACAATCTGGGAGGATGGGGATGTTGTGGCCCAACAACTGGACACTGATGTGAAATGCATGCAGGGTCATGGAGCCCTTTGAGGAGGTGACCAAACTGGTGAGTCGCGATGAGGGCACCATCAGCGACTTGATCCCCTACGCCTACTTCCTGGAGCGTGCCGTGCATAGAATGGTGGATACAGCTGTGGAGGAGCGTGAACGAGAAGAGTTACGGCAGCAGGAATCATGGGAGCCATTTACACCCGAACCCGATGTTCCCACAACACCTGCGGCAGCACAGAGGGGGGAGGAGGAGGAGGAAGAAGAGGAGTCATGTGGGGAAGGAGAGGAGTCAGACTCTGATGATGGTGATGATGAGGAAGGTGTTTCTGTGGAGGAGGAAGAGGCGGCGGAAGAAGAACAACCGCGGCATCCGTCACAGGGGGCTTCTGCTGCTCCACGTTCCCGTGGTTCAAGAAAAAGAGGAATAGAAGGGGGTGCAGGGGAGGGAGAAAACAACAAGAAAAGAAGAGAATAAATCAGGAAGGAATATTTAATATTAGTGGAAAAGAACTTGATGCAAAGGAAATGACACTACTTAGCAAGGGACTTAAATTTGCCCCGCCCAATGACATCAATAAGTTTAATCAGTTCATTGATGTACATAGATTCATACGTAAAATAAATTTGAAACGGTATTTCCTTGACAAAGAGGGTCCCAATACAAGGGCTAACTCAATAACAACTTTTAAACATACAAATATGAGAAACAACTCTACGTTCAACCCGCAGTCTAATTGTAGAGCAATTGAAGTGTTTAGGGATATAGTTAATAAAGAAATTAGAGAAATTCCAACCAGACGGCATGTGGGGGTAAAAGAACAGGTTGAGAGTCTGCTAAATGAAAAATATCTGGTAATAAGACCTGCAGATAAAGGGGGAGGAGTAGTTGTGCTTAATAAGACACAATATTTTGGGGAACTGGACAGGTTGGCACAGGACGAAAACACCTATAAAAAACTCCCTAATGATCCTACAAACAGATATAAAAATGAACTTATACAAATATTAAGACGGGGGCTGGATGAAGGAATGCTAACAGATAATGAATTCAGTCATCTAATACCTACTGCCCCTAGAATCCCTGTAATCTACCAAACCCCGAAGATACATAAGAGCATGGTGGACCCCCCGGGTCGCCCTATCATTAGTGGAATTGGGTCAATTAATCATAGAGTTGGACAGTATTTGGACTTTTTCTTGCAACCAGTAGTCAATAGACTACCAAGAGTTCTGCGAGATACTAAACATGCTATACAAATTTTGGAAAATTTAGAGGTTGATGACGACACGATGCTTGCAACAGCAGACGTGTCGTCTCTTTATACTAATATACCGCATGAGGAAGGTATAGAGGCGGTAACAGAAACATTGGTTAAAGATGGCCACCTAGCAGATGAACAGATAGCATTCTTGATGGAAATTCTGCGGTTTACGTTGACGCATAATTATTTTTGGTACAGGGGAGAATTCTATAATCAGAGGTTTGGATGCGCCATGGGGGCATCATATGCACCGGCCCTGGCAAATATCTATATGGCACTATGGGAGGAGAAGGCCATTGAAAAAGGAAGGGATAATATTACCGTATGGAGGCGATACATAGACGACCTGGTGTTCCTGTGGCAGGGGAACAGAGGGTCACTTGAGGATTTTATGCGAGAAATTAATATGATTGCCCCCAACATCCAACTCACACTGGAAGCAGATCCCTGTAATATACACTTTCTGGATCTAGATATTATGAAGGTCAATAATAAACTTGCAATGAAATGCTATTTTAAAAAAACTGATAGAAACGGTTTTATACCAATTTCTAGCTGTCATCATCCAAATTGGATTAAGGGAATCCCAAAGGGACAATTCACCAGGGTGAGAAGGAATTGTACGTCATTGGCCGATTACCAACAGCAGGCCATCACCCTCGGTGAAAAGTTCATACAAAAAGGATATGAGAAAGAAATTATACTTAATACGGCACAAACAGTGGGAGAGATGGACAGAAATAAAATCCTTGAAGATAAGAATCCCAATGAACAGGAAAATTTCCAAGTAGCTCTTATTAGTGATTTTTCTAAGCAGCATAGAGCGGTGGAAAAAATTGTAAAGAGGAATTGGCCAATACTAATGAGTGATATACAACTAAGGAAGGCATTACCAGAGCACCCAAAATTTATATACCGAAGGGCACCCAACCTAAAGAATAAATTGGTCCCTAGCTGTGTGGAACCCCCAAGGGACAGAGAAAGTAGTAGTATGGGATTGAAAGGTTTTTTCCCCTGTAGAGACTGCAAGGCCTGTAAGATGGGAGTTACGATCAAAACAAATACCTTTGTGGCTAAGGACGACATAAAGGAATATAAAATTGAACAATTCATTACATGCAGGAGTAACCATGTTGTATACCTATTATGGTGTCCCTGTGGATACAGATATGTGGGAAGGACTACTCGAACACTACAGGAGAGAGTGGGGGAGCACATCTATAAAATTACGAAAGGACATGAAAACCATAGCGTGTCCAAACATTTTAAAGTTATACATGGGTGCAATCCGAAACATCTCAAAGCATGTGCAATTGAGAAGATACAACCAAATTGGAGGGGATGTCATAAATTGCGCACATTGTGCCAGACAGAAACTAAGTGGATCTATACACTAAGAGCAATGCACCCGGAGGGTCTAAATATTGAATTAGATATAAATTGTTTCCTTACTAATGATTAGAGGTGATTGCCTATAATGGGAGTGCAGACGCTGATTTATGACTGTGAGTAAAATGAGAGTAAAAGGTTAAACAGCGACTCCATAACCTGCTACAGGACCTGTCCGGTATAGGTGATACAATTGTGAGTAAAAACTGCTCTGCCGTGAGATGAGAGTGAAAGGGTAAACAGCGACTTCATAACCCGTTATGGGACCTGCCTGATATATGGTGGTGAGAGACTAGTAATGGATATCGCTGGTGAAAAATAGCGGAGAAACGGTTGTTGGTTTGTTTTTACTATATGGAAATAGGTCCAGATAGGTTGGCTGAATAGCATAATGCCACTGTGGAATGATTGAATTTGCATCGAATCTGTACCTATATAAAATAAAGGGAAGAAGTATGGATAAAGACACCCTGAGAGAGTATATATGGTATCCATATGTGATAGTATAACCCCTAGGAGGGTGTGCAATAATCTAGTATCCAATAAGGTGCTTATGTATATGAAGACGTGGGTGCTAATGGGGCAATGTTATTCCTGTTCCCACGTAGAGATAGTTAAGCACTTATGTTGATTAATGGCCACCTATGATTAAGATTTTATGTGACTGTTGAATCATATGGTGACTAACATAAGCTGGGGTTGAGTAGAATACGTATGTTAGGGATAGGGTAGAATATATGTAATGGAGTGGCAATGTCTCGGAATGGTCTATAGATGTAAGCCGATCGCCCACCCAGATATAGGATGCGGATGAAACGGTTAAACATAGAAGGTGGCGTTGTGATTCCGCGCTGGGGAGGCGGTTTCGCAGCGGTCACATGGGCAATAGGGGCGGTACAGCGGAGGATATGAAGGGGGGAGGTGGCTAAGGTTTTGGTTGCGTATAGCTGGGCTGCGCTATGACCCTAGTGGCCACGTGAATAGCGGCAGACCAGTGACGTTGGGGTGATGGCGGAAGTGGAGGCGGGCAGATGCCCGAGAGTGCACTTCCGCCTTTAGGAGGGTATAGTACATATTGGTCCTCCTTACGCATGCTCAATCAGCCCCTGATGAGTCACACTAGTGACGAAACCGGTAGGGCGTGGCCTTGAGCAGCGAGGAGGATTCTGAACACGAGAAACGCCGGACACGCTGGGACTGGGAGACGAGCTGAGCCGTGGCCCTGGAGTGGGAGATCGGTATAGTGCTTGTGACATGCTTGGTTTTATATTATATGATGTACGCGCATTACTTTTAGATGGAATATTAAATTTTATGGTTTTACACATTGGCATTATTTGTGCTTATATCTGAGGAATACAAGGACGTGGACATTGAATTGGGCTTGTGGCTTATAGAGTGAGGAGGCTGAACAGGAAGCAACGTTCTAAACACCCTGCTTGACTATATGACGGTGAGCAGGGAAGAGATTGGAACATAGGGGAGAGCCTGAGTCTAGCTGGTGGTGGTGTCCCCTGCCCCCATACCTTCACTATATAGCGTGCCTGGGCTGTGTTTACACCAGAGGGGTGCAATACCTTATTTATCAGTCTGCACTATTATTTTGCCCTGTGTCTGTTTATCTTGAGGTGTTCCGTGCCCAGGAGAGATACTTTGAGAGCAAGGTGGCCCCTGGATATATGGACTGAGCGCAAGCTATTCTTTGAATCAATTTTTTCAACAGGACTGGTAACCGTATATAGCGCGCTCCACCCCGTTTTTAGTGACTTTCTTTAGCGCTGTAATACTGTGTGTGTAACGTTCCCGTGGTATTGTTCGTGGCTGGGGGGAGGAAGAGGAGTTGCATCCCGTCACTGAGGAAGAGCAAGAGGAGATGGAGAGTACGTCTGCATCCAGCTTTGTGCAGATGTCCTCTTTCATGTTGTCCAGCCTGTTGAGGGACCCCGTATCAAAAAACTCAAGACGAATGACCTGTACTGGGTGGCCACGCTACTAGACCCTCGGTACAGGCACAAAGTGGCGGACCTGTTACCAAGTCAACACAAGGCGGAAAGGATGCAGCACTTGCAGAACAAGCTGTCGATGATGCTTTACAATGCGTTTAAGGGTGACGTGGCTGCACAACGCAATCAAGGTACCACTGGCAGTAACCCGCCTCCTCCCAAGTCCACGCAGGCAAGGACAGGACGCTCCAGCGATCTCAGGGTGATGTCGGACATGCGGATGTCCTTTAGTCCAACTCCTCGCCATAGTCCTTCCGGATCCACCCTCCACCAACGCCTGGACCGGCAGGTAGCCGACTACCTGGCCTTGAGTGTGGATGTAGACTCTGCGAAAAGCGACGATGAACCCTTGGACTACTGGTTGTGCAGGCTTGACCTGTGGCCAGAGCTGTCCCAATTTGCCATACAACTTCTCTCTTGCCCTGCCGCAAGCGTCCTGTCAGAAAGGACCTTCAGTGCAGCTGGAGGCATAGTTACTGAGAAGAGAAGTCGCCTAAGTCACGACAGTGTTCAGTACCTGACCTTTATCAAAATGAATGAGGAATGGATCGCGGAGGGCTACTGCACGACCGAAGACTAAGTCAGTCCCCACACACAGCATCTCTGCCTGCAGGCCGCTTGACTACCTTCTCCGCCACCACCAACAGGGTCCAGGACTCTAGGCGGATTCCTGAATTTTTAAGGCTGCTGCTAGCAGCGGCCGCTACACAAATTTTTCTGGTGCGTGTACATGCCTGCCTAATTTTTCTGGCTGCACTGCGGGCGGCTGCAACAAAAAAACAAAAGGCATGTACATGTGCCCATCCCCCTTCGTGATCATTACCTTGCCGCAGTGAAGGGGCTTGGGCATCACAATGAAGCAATGACCGCCGGCTATTTGAGTGTCTCGGGTGGGGGTGGCACACAAAAGATAATAAGGTCGTTGCTTCATTGTGGTCAGACCAAATTTGATCAGCTGGACAGTCACTGTTGTTCTATCATTGAGCTACCACAGCCTGGCGACCATATGGGCTTGAAAACCCCCACGGCCTACACTATGGCCACAGTGCGCACCAGTCCAGTACGGCCGTCACTACGCAAACAGCTGTTTGCGGTGCGATACACAGTGAGTTTGGTGTGTCTGTGTCCGTGTGAAGCAGAACTCTAATTACACTCCCTAATTGATGTATACCCATGCAAGATGTTTGAAAGCACTTTAGGCCTGCAATTTAGCATTCAATGTGATTTCTGCCCTTAAAACGCTGCTTTGCGTCAAATCCAGATTTTTCCCCGGGACTTTGGGCATGTATCCCACTCCGCTATGCCCCCCTCAATGTGTTAGACCCCTTGAAACATCTTTTCCATCACTTTTGTGGCCAGCATAATTTTTTCTATTTTTCAAAGTTCGCCTCCCCATTGAAGTCTATTGCGGTTCGCGAACTTTTACGCGAACCGAACCTTCCGCGGAAGTTCGCGAACCGAAAATCGGAGGTTTGCGACATCTCTAGTCCCCAGATAGCAGTATTAGGTAGCCTGTGTGTGCCCCAGATAGCAGTATTAGGTAGTTGTTAGTGATGGGCGAACAGTGGTCGCCACTGTTCGGGTTCGCCCGGATTTTGGCCTGTTCGGGTTCGGTTCGGCACCCCCCGAACACCTCATGGTGTTGGGGATGGTGCTCGGCCACGCTGCCCGAACCCAAACAGGCCTTCTTTGTTCGGCCGAACACAGCCGTGTCCGGCCGAACATAGCCCCCTATAGGGTCCCAGCATAAAGGGAGAGCATGCCCCGAGCGCAGGGGGTGTCAGAAATGCCCCCACCCCTCCCCGCTAAGCTCTCCCTTCTGCTGGACCCTATAAAATTAAATCTAAGTCCCCCGAAGGTACCTTGCAGGCTGGCAGGAGGAGGGCAGGAAGCGGGCAGCCGGAGAGCATAGGCGCTAGTACCATCTGGTACTTCCGCCCTCTCTCTGACGCACTTCCTGTTTACTTTTGTAAGTTGCGTCAAGAGACAGCAGGAGTACCGCAATGATGCATACGAGGGTACGTGTCATCATGTAGATGACGCGTACCCTTGTACGCGTCATCGCGGTACTTCTGCTCTCTCTTGACGTGACTTACAAATGTAAACAGGAAGTGCGTCAGAGAGAGGGCGGAAGTATCAGATGGTACTAGCGCCTATGCTCTCCGGCTGCCCGCTTCCTGCCCTCCTCCTGCCAGCCAGCAAGGTACCTTCGGGGGACTTAGATTTAATTTTATAGGGTCCAGCAGAAGGGAGAGCTTAGCGGGGAGGGGTGGCGGGCATTTCCGAACACCCCCCCCCCCCCCCGCGCTCGGGGCATGCTCTCCCTTAATGCTGGGACCCTATAGGGGCCCCAAAGGGACATGTTCGGGTTGGGTTCGAGGTTCGGCCCGAACATGCCGAATATCGGGGGCATGTTCAGCCGAACCCCCCCGAACTAGAACATTTGGATGTTCGCCCATCACTAGTAGTTGTGTGTGCCCCAGATAGTATTAGGTAGCTGTGTGTGTCCCCAGATAGCAATATTAGGTAACTGTGTGTGCTTCCAGATAGCAGTATTAGGTAACTGTGTGTGTCCCCAGATAGCAGTATTAGGTAGCTGTGTGTGTCCCCAGATAGCAGTATTAGGTAGCTGTGTGTGTCCCCAGATAGCAGTATTAGGTAGCTGTGTGTGTCCCCAGATAGCAGTATTAGGTAACTGTGTGTGTCCCCAGATAGCAGTATTAGGTAGCTGTGTGTGTCCCCAGATAGCAGTATTAGGTAGCTGTGTGTGCCCCCAGATAGCAGTATTAGGTAGCTGTGTGTGTCCCCAGATAGCAGTATTAGGTAGCTGTGTGTGTCCCGAGATAGCAGTATTCAGTAGCTGTGTGTGTCCCCAGATAGCAGTATTAGGTAGCTGTGTGTGTCCCCAGATAGCAGTATTAGGTAACTGTGTGTGCCCCCAAATAGAGTTGGGCCGAACGGTTCGCCGGCGAACGTGGTTCGCGCGAACTTAGGTGGTTCGCGTGCGGGTGCCGCACGCGAACGTTTTGCGGAAGTTCGGTTCGCCCCATAATGCACCTGAGGGTCAACTTTGACCCTCTACATCACAGTCAGCAGGCCCAGTGTAGCCAATTAGGCTACACTAGCCCCTGGAGCCCCACCCCCCTTATATAAGGCAGGCAGCGGCGGCCATTACGGCCACTCGTGTGCCTGCATTAGAGAGAGTAGGGCGAGCTGCTGTCTGTCACTAGGGAAAGATTAGTTAGGCTTAGCTTTTCCTGGCTGCATACCTGTTCTGTTCAGTGAGCCCTCAGCCCACTGCATACCTGTACTGTGATCCTGCCACTGCATACCTGTTCAGTGATCCTGCCAGTGCATACCTGTTCAGTGATCCTGCCAGTGCATACCTGTTCAGTGATCCTGCCACTGCATACCTGTTCAGTGATCCTGCCAGTGCATACCTGTTCAGTGATCCTGCCACTGCATACCTGTTCAGTGATCCTGCCAGTGCATACCTGTTCAGTGATCCTGCCACTGCATACCTGTTCAGTGATCCTGCCACTGCATACCTGTTCAGTGATCCTGCCACTGCATACCTGTTCAGTGATCCTGCCACTGTATACCTGTTCTGTGAACCCGCCACTGTATACCTGTTCTGTTCAGTAGACCCGCCACTGTATACCTGTTCTGTGAACCCGCCACTGTATACCTGTTCTGTTCAGTGGACCCGCCACTGTATACCTGTTCAGTGATCCTGCCACTGTATACCTGTTCTGTGAACCCGCCACTGTATACCTGTTCTGTTCAGTGGACCCGCCACTGTATACCTGTTTAGTGAACACGCCACTGCATACCTGTTGTGTTCAGTGAACCTGCCACTGCATACCTGTTCTGTCAACCCGCCACTGTATACCTGTTCTGTTCAGTGGACCCGCCACTGTATACCTGTTCTGTCAACCCGCCACTGTATACCTGTTCTGTTCAGTGGACCCGCCACTGTATACCTGTTTAGTGAATTTCATTTTAAAATTTTATAATTAAAAAAAATTATACCTGTTCTGTGAACCCGCCACTGCATACCTGTACTGTGAACCTACCACTGCATACCTGTTCTGTGAACCCACCACTGCATACCTGTTCTGTGAACCCGCCACTGCATACCTGTTCTGTTCAGTGAACCCGCCACTGCATACCTGTTCTGTTCAGTAAACCCGCCACTGCATACCTGTTCTGTTCAGTGAACAGTTTGGTGTGTCAGTGTGAAGCAGTACCTTAAATGGGCAGCATGGTGGCGTAGTGGTTAGCTCTCTCGCCTTGCAGCGCTGGGTCCCTGGTTCGAATCCCAGCCAGGGCACTATCTGCAAAAAGTTTGTATGTTCTCTCCGTGTCTGCGTGGGTTTCCTCCGGGCACTCCGGTTTCCTCCCACATTCCAAAAACATACAGATAAGTTAATTGGCTCCCACTAAAAAAAAAAATTGGCCCTAGACTACATTACATACACTACATAATACAGACATATGGCAATGGTAGGGATTAGATTGTGAGCTCCTTTGAGGGACAGTTAGTGACAAAATATATATATACTCTCTGTACAGCGCTGCGTAATATGTCGGCGCTATATAAATACTAAATAATAATAATAATAATAATAATAATAATAATAATTACACTACCTGATTGATGTATACACATGCAAGATGTTTTAAAGCACTTTAGGCCTGTCATTTAGCATTCAATGTGATTTCTGCCCTTAAAACGCTGCTTTGCGTCAAATCCAGATTTTTCCCGGGGACTTTTGGCATCTATCCCACTCCGCCATGCCCCCCTCCAGGTGTTAGACCCCTTGAAACATCTTTTCCATCACTTTTGTGGCCAGCATAATTATTTTTTTTTTCAAAGTTCGCATCCCCATTGAAGTCTATTGCGGTTCGCGAACTTTAACGCGAACCGAACGTTCCGCGAAAGTTCGCGAACCCGGTTCGCGAACCTAAAATCGGAGGTTCGGCCCAACTCTACCCCCAAATAGCAGTATTAGGTAGCTGTGTGTGCCTCTGATAGCAGTAGTAGGTAATGGGTATCCTATGTGCCCATTAAATATTAGTATTAGGCAGCCATATGAGCAGTAGCACCTCTCCTTGCAGAGATTGTCAGACAGAAATGATGTCAGCAGGCAAGTAGCACGTCCAGTGATGAGTGTGATTCTCCTGTGTGTCCCGCACTATAGCCAGTCTCCTCCATTCATGTGTGATGAGTTCCAGTCTGATGACATCATCAAGCAGAGACTGAGAACACTTGGCAGAGGAGTCTGACTTGAATGAAAGTATTGCAATCATCACTGGCATGGGCAGAGGTGTGATAATGCTCACCCTGCACCTCTCTCTGTCAGTCTCCACATGGTAGGAGGATCATTAGACCAACGGGGAATACAAGAAGTGGTACGGAACAGCATAGGGGGTACTGGAGTGGGGAACAGCATGAGAGCCACTGTAGGTACACACAACACAAGCTATTACATGTGAAGAAGGTAGGCACTATGGGGTACTGTAAATGGGAGGCCACTATACAGGTGAAACGCAAAAAAATAAGAATATCGTGCAAAAGTCCATTTATTTCAGTAATTCAACTTAAAAGGTGAAACTAATATATGAAACAGGAATGCTTTGAATGTGCTTTAGATTGATTAGCTAAGCTTAGCTGATTAGAGTCTGACACTTTGAGCCTAAATATTTTCACAATATTTTAATAGTCTGATATTTTGATTGTTGGGGTTCTCATAAGCTGTAAGCCATAATCCTCAAATTATAACAAATAAAGGCTTGAATTATCTTGTTTTGCATTTAATGAGTCTAAATTAGATTTACCTTTTAATTTGAATTACTGACATAAATTGCCAGTGTATTACAGCCAATGGTTAAAGTGAATCCCATGATCCTTATTCAATTCACTTTTTCTTCTTAATTTTTCTCCTAGGAGATAATTTTTCATCTTCTGTTTAATATAACTTTTCGGTACTCTGCAGTTAAAGAAGTGCCAAAAAACTAAATAAAACAAAAACAAAAACAAAATATTGTAAGTATTTTCTTGCTTGGTAGCTTAAAGGAGTCATCAGGGAAAACTTACTAAAATAAGTGCTACTTACCAGGGGCTTCCTCCAGCCCCAAGCTCCCAGCATGTCCCTCGCCGCAGCTCTCCCCGCAGCCGTTCGCCACAGCTCCGTCCTGGTTACCGGCGATGACGTCAGGGTGACCTCCAGGTCGGCCTGTACTGCGCCTGCACGAGCGGTGCTGTCAATCCCCGCCACGTGGGCCGGAACGGACTGCGAAGGCGCAGTAGTTCTGTGTGGAACGGAGCTGCGGGGAGAGCTGCGGCGAGGGACATGCTGGGAGCTTGGGGCTGGAGGAAGCCCCCGGTAAGTAGCACTTATTTTAGTAAGTTTTCCCTGATGACTCCTTTAAAGGCATGCCTATGGCCCATATGCAATTCACTTTTTCTTGATCATTTTCATATCCTCTTTGTAATAACTTTTCAGCATTTTACAATTGAAATAGTACCCAAACGTTGGTGAAAAAGTACTATCAAAATTATTATGAGTATTTTCTTGCTTGCTGGTGGGTTTACAGGAATTTTATGACAATATGTAAAAATATCACCTAGTAGAAAACTCAGGAGAAAAGGTGAAGTGCATATGGGTCAATGTGTTTACAGATTACTACCCTATTACATTAGGCATAATGTCAGTCTTGATGTGATGAGCTTGTACGCTAGTACAACAAATTCATCCGGTGCACAGGTCCTTCAAAAAATGAGTTCACCCAATCACAAAAACTGGGAAAGGCAGGTCCACTAAACAACAATTTCGAGAATACCAAAAAGTGGCCGCCACTCAGGGAATGTAACGATAGGATGCTGCAACTCAGACGTCTGTTTATTTGTGCTCTGCAGAACCACAAATAATACAGACGCTATACCTGATTATGTGGTGATCTGCAGTATCACCAATAATACAAGTATAGGTAGCAGAGAGTAAGGTGTGGTGTTTGGTGCAACAGTATAGACTTCTCCAGTGGAGCTGGAGAGTCTAACAACACAAATATAAACAATAGACCTTTACCAGAGGAGCTGGTAAAGTATAAGCAAAAGAGAGAGTCAAAGCAGTTTGGCTAAACCTTACCAGAGGAGCTGGTAAGGTACTAACAGCACAAGTGACTGAGTGTAACGATTTGTGTCAGCACACAGAGAGAATCTGATTCTTGGCGATCTGCAGTACCACCAAGAATGTAGATATACGCCTGATTATCGATTATCTGCAGAATCAGCGATAATACAGATGTATTGCTAACCTCTGGACACCAGAATAGTGAGAGTGTTTGGTGCAACAGTAACAACTCTGAGTGGAGACCACCAGAGGAGCTGGCGGCCTAAGACTCCTGAGGAATTCACCCCTGACTGTGGGTGATATTCCTGTAGCCTGTGGACCCCTGGGCGAGGGACCGAGGCTGGGTTGCAGGAAGCCCTGCAGCTAATATGAAAGGTATTGCCCTGGACTGGGCTAACGTAATACAGTAATAGCACAATCCTAGTCTGGGTGTGAGGTCCGTAGTCACAACACCCTGAAACTAGTCTGGAGCATAACATAAATGATAATACAATTCCCTAGTCTTGGGTGTGAGGTCCGTGATCGGCAACACCCTGGAACTAGTCTGCAATATAACACAAAGACAATACAGTTTCCTAGTCTTGGGTGTGAGGGCCTTGATCTCAACACCCTGGAACTATGCTAGAGAATACACAGAAGATACACCGTATTCCTAGTCTGCGGTGTGAGGGCCTTGATCTCAACATCCTGGAACTGGTCTAACAAATAAACAGTGCAAGGTAATCTGGCTCAGTGTGAATTCCCAAGTCCTCCTGGTTCAAACACACTGTAAGGATCTGACTATGGTCTGAATGCTTCCACAAAGTGTTTGCAATGGCAGACAACCAGCAACTGACAAGCAAGCAGAATATATAGTAGCTGAACTCTGCTGCCCCGCCCGAGCCACTCAGCCAATCATGAGTCCAGCAGGAATCAGCTGATCGTCCTGATCAGCTGACACTTCCCCTGCTGGTATAAAGGTCCTGACTTCTGGCCCGCGCGAGCGTAGCTCTTCATCCATCTATGTGGACTAACAGACCCAGCCACTCCAAAGGCACGCTGCTGCGTACAAACCGCCACCTTGGATGTGGAAACAGCCGCTTTGCTATTAGAACATGCGGCGGCTTTTCTGCGTTCTGCCACACTACCAGACGCGTGCCTACGCGTGCAAACCGCCGCGTTGGACGCGGAATCAGCCTCCTTGCTTTCAGCACACGCGGCGGCTTTTCCGCGTTTTCTCACACTGAGTAGTTTAGCTAGCCCTTACCAGAGGAGCTGGCAAGGTACTATCAGTCACTGGAGCTATATACTAACTCTGAACCTCACCAGAGTAACTGGTGGGTACTAACTGGAATCAACGCTAGCCCTCACCAGAGGATCTGGTGGGTCCTAGCTACAACAGAACGAGATAGTTTGGCAACACCTTACCAGTGGAGCTGGCAAGGTACTATCAGTGATAAGCCAGTATTATTTAACAAGACTTTACCAGAGGAGCTGGTAAAGTACTATCAGACACGGTAACTGTATGTGAGAAAACGCGGAAAAGCCGCCGCGGGTGTTCAGAGCAAGGCGGCTGATTCCGCGTCCAACGCGGCAGGTTGCGCGCATGGGTCTGCATCTGCTGGCATGACTGAACGCAGAGAAACCGCCACATGTCCTGAGAACAAGGCGGTGGATTCCGCGTCCGACGCAGCGGTTTGCACGCATAGGCCTACATCTGACAGTATGGCTGAACGCGGAGGAACCGCTGCATGCTCTGATAGCGGTGCGGCTGGTTCCGCGTCCAGCACAGCGGATGGTTTACAGCACAGGTCTGGTGTGGCTGGGACTGATAGTCCACACAGGTTTAGGAGGACGCGCGTGCGTGCTGAGAGGCAGAGCTTTTATGACAGCCAGAAGGGAGTCAGCTGACCAAGCCGGTCAGCTGACAATTCCACCAATTCCCATTGGTCCAGCACTTAGGGGAGGCGCTGGAGAGCGCCTTGCTATATATACTGGGTGCTGGTCATTCTCTGGTTGTCTGCCTTTGCGATCACTACGAGGAAGCACTCAGACCTTTTTGTCAGAATTTGTGTTATTCTCTAGATCAGTTCCAGGGTGTTGATGATCACAGACCTCACACCCCAGATTAGGAATACTGTATATTATCTGTGTTATTCTTTAGACTAGTTCCAGGGTGTTGATGACTATGGAGCTCACACCCAAGACTAGGAATTAGCTTTACCATCCTGTTATTACTTCAGACTAGTTCCGGGTGTTGATGATCAAGGAGCTCACACCTTTAGACTAGACAATTGTTGATTATTTGTTATGACCTTCTGCTTTCCTGACCTCTCTTCTGATCTCTGATTTGGTACTTCGGTATATCTGATACTCCGTTGCCAAACCTTGCTTGCCTTAGGATTCCGTATCAGTCTCTTCCCTCTGTATCTGATCTGCCTGTCTGTTGCCGACCTGGCTTGTCCGACCTCGAGAACTATCTTCTCTGTTTAGAGATAGTTCACAGATCTGTTAGTGACACTCCACCATTGGTTTCACTAACATTCTGGTCCTTCCCACTCTCAGCCTGACTCCTCCCCTTGGGGAGCCTCAGGCCATCGGAAGGAGCCTGCTCTTTGGGCAGTATCTCTTACTGCCTTGCACCCTCTATACGGGGGCTCTCCTCAAAGTATTGCTGTTGCACTAAACACTCATATTTACTCAGGTGTCCAGAGGTTAGAGATATATCTGATTATCGGTGATAGCAGGATCATCAATAATCGGGTATATATCTGTATTCTCGGTGATACTGCAGATCACTGGTAATCAGATCCTCTCTGTGTTACACCGATCGTTACACTGTATAGTTTAACAAAACCTTACCAGAGGAGCTAGCAAGGGAATATCAGAAACAAGTGTCACCTCACCAGAAGAGCTGGTTGGCATATATAAACACCTCACCAGTGGCAAGGGCCCACTGATGAGAGGAGTGGTCAGACAGGCAATGTTCGGCAACAGAGAGGTAATATCAGTACAGAGCGATAGGCAAGAGAATAGTAGGTAATCAGGCAGAAGTTCAGCAACAAGGATCAGATAGGCGGAGGTACAGAATCAGTAAGCAAATGAGAGGTCAGAGTATAGCCAGAATCATACACAAGTAATCAATAACAATATCACAATCCCTAGTCTGGTGTGAAGTCCTTGGTTTCAACACCTGGGAACTAGTCTAAGGTCTGAGCGCTAACACAAAGTATTCACGACAGCAGACAGTTTGCGAATGGTGAACGAAGGCTTTATGAAGCCGAGGAAGACTCTCAGCCGCGCCCATCTCGGAACAGCTAATCCGAGCGGCGAGAGTCAACTCTGAAGGCAGCCGACCGGCAGGTCAGATGATGCGCCTTCTTACAGCATAAAGGTCCTGTCTCTGCACGCGCCCGCGCGAGACAGTGACCTTATGAGCAGATGACAATATTGTTCCCGGCATGCTAGACGCCGACGGAACGAATGAGGTCTGAGAAGAGGAAGCAAAGGCGGCTGCAGGTACACCCTGTGTGTCCCCAGCCGCCATTCCTACAGATGTTACAGAGAACTATAAAAGTACAAAACTTTATTAGTCAGAATTCACACGATCCCACGCCTGATGTCCCCCTCACATCAAACCCTTCCCCCATACAATGCTGGGCATGTTATTATTGTTACTGTAACTGTTATTCTGCCACTGAGCGGGATGAAATTGTTGTGTTCACGGTTTTTTTATCGATTGGTCAGCAACGGATAGCTCGGCAGAAAGGAGGACACTTGTTGCAAGTAATTGTGCATCTAGTTACATGAGTTAAAGTGATCTCTGATATAAGAAGTATTAGTTGCCTCTCTATTACCTAAAGTAGCTCTATCATCATATGAAGAGACTGAGGCCCATATGCAATTCACTGTTTCACCTGAGATATTTCCTAGGTGATATTTTTAAATTTGTTGATAAAATGCTTTTTAAGCCACCAGAAAGCAAGAACACACTCCAAATAATTTTGATACCACTTTTTCATTTACATTTCGGTATTTTTTTAATTGAAATGTACTGGAAAGTTATTTTAAATAGGTGAAAAATGATCTCCTAGGTGAAAAAGTGAATTGCATATGGGCCTGAGTGTTATATAAGGGGTGCTCAGACAGCCAGTTTTTACCCCACTTCTTCCACACGTTGCAACTTGTAAAAGATTGGCCGATCTGGATTGTAGGTATGCAAGTGTGTTGTGTATGTGGTGTGTGTATTGGGAGCGCTCCTGCTGTTTGCACCCTGTGCAGCATTTTATGGGCGGAGGGTTTGATGTGAGAGGGACATCAGGCGTGGGATCATGTGAATTCTGACCAATAACGTTTTGTACTTTTATAGTTCTCTGAGTGGCGGTAACTTTTTGGTGTTCTTGAGCTTGTATACTAACATTCCACATCAGGGAGTATTGCAATCAATAGAAAGAGCACCGCGCTCTCTGAAACAATCTGATGTGAATGTTGCCTTCATGTGTGAACTGCTTGAATTATGCCTGAGGTCAATTACTTTCATGTACAGAGATTTCTATTTGCAGGGGAAAGGTGTCCCTCTGCGTGCCCTCTACAAGTGAATTGAATAATTCAATCCATTGTATTCACTTTAACCATTGGCTGTAATACACTGCCAATCCATATCCCCAGTGGTTCCATCATAGAGTTTACTGCAGACACAATAGGTCTCCTGGGAGGATGTGCTATAATATCCTTATGCACATTCGACAAAGATAGGGCCTATATGCAATTCCCCTTTTTCTCCTAAATTTTCTCCTAGGAGATGATTTTTCATCTTCTGTTTAACTTTTCAGTACTTTGTAATTGAAAAGAATACCAAAAGTAAGTGAAAAGGTACTCTCAAATTTATTCTGAGTATTTTCTTGATTGCTGGTGGTTAAAAGGGCATTTATTTGACAAGGTGTAAAAATATAAACTTGGAGAAAACTAAGGAGAAAAAGTAAACTGCATATGGGCCAGGGACTTTATAGTTCTCCTTAATCAATGGTGTGTGCAAAGTGAACAAAACACCAGGCCAAAATTCAATAAGGCAAGTTCAACTTTGTCAAACAACCATCGGTGATATTTCACACTAAGCCATCCACAGGGTATTCTCCTGGGTGGCTAAACTGGCTGTAAACACTACTGTGCAATAGGGTATTCCCCGACAACACACATAGGGCTTGATTCACTAAGACAAATAGCATGCCTTCTCAAAGTTAGCATGCCTTATCAAAGTTAACACGCCTTATCAGAGTAGAATACGAACCCGCTGGGGCTCAGGGCAGGACGAGTGGAGCTCTCGTCATTGCCATTTAGCAGGCATAAGTTTGTAGCGCTCGCTATGCTACTCTGATAAGGCGTGTTCACTTTGATAAGGCATGCTATTTGTCTTAGTGAATCAAGTCCATTGATTATCCCGTTACTCACAGTACCACTGTGTATTGCAGTGGATGGCTCTGACTCCTCATCAATTTCTGGGACGCTTGCAGCAATGCCACTTCCTGTTACTAGTGTTGGGACGTGACATGGATGTGCGTGTCTCCTCTGCCTCCTTCTACAGAGGCGGGCCTGGGAAAAAAGGTGACTGTGTTCCTTGGTTGTTCACCTACCAAACCAGAGTCCACAGCACCTATGGATGGCATCATTTCAAATATCACTGGCAGATTTGTTTGACACAGGTGAACTTGTCGTATGGAATCGTGGCCTGAGTTTTGTGCCAAGTTTTACACAGGAACTGTTTAACAGAAAGGTTGACATTTCCACATTTCCAAGTTTATGAGGAGGCCTCAATGGAAGGTTTGGCACTTTCTTAGGAAACCGTGGAACTAATTCCGAGATAATGACGAGATTCCTGTGAGAGAAAGGAATAAGTCTGACCCCCCCCCCCCCCCCCCCCCCCATTATGGAATACACTTGAGGTTATGGAGAAAAAGATTGTGCATACATTGACAAAGAATTACAATTGTAATAAGCACTGGGATCAGCACAAACTGCCCCACATAAAAAAAAAAAAAAAAAAGCCTTAGAGAGGATTCCCTAATATTTATTATTATTTTGGATCTATATTGCACCAACATCTCCCACAGCACTTGTATATATAGCATACTGGGTCATATCTTATTAACTTTTCCCTCTACTTCTCCAAGTAGATATTTTCAAACCTTATCAATAAAATATGTTTAAAGCTTCCACCAAGCAAGAAATTACGCAGAAGGGTTTGGTTTTACCTTCCTTTTAAACACTTTTTCAGTTGCTAAGTACTGAAAAAGTATTTTTTTTTAGATAAGAGGAAAATGATTTCCTAGGAGAAAACTTAGGAGAAAAAGTGAATAAAATATAGCCCATAGTCTTGTCCCTTAAGTGTCCCTCAGAGGAGCTCACAATCTAATCCCTACCATAGGCATATGTACATCATAGCCAAGGGCCATTTTTTTAGGGGAAGCCAATTAACTTATCTGTGTGTTTTTGGGATGAGGGAGTGTCTGGAGGAAACCCACACAGACACAGGGTGACTATAAAAACTCAGTGCAGATAGTTCCCTGTATGGGATTTAAACTGGGGACCCAACACTGCAAGGCACGGGGCAATCCTCTACACCACAAAGAAAGAAAGAAGATAAAGGGGGGTTCCGTGTTTGTACAAGAAAATAATGTTGATGTGGTGGAGATAATTAGACAGATTTCCCCAAGAAATCCCTTCCCACACTCTGAACATGGAAAACAACAAGCACTTGTGTGATATGTCTGATGTTCAACAAGATGATTCTTCTGAGTAAAGTATCTCTCACACTCTGAACAAGAAAATGGCTGCTTGCCAGTGTGATATTCCTCATGAGAGCAGAGATCTCTAATACAATGGAAGCCTTTCCCGCACACTGAACAATGAAAAACATTCCTCATGCTCATTAATTTTCTGATGTTTATTAAGTTGTCTTTATTAACAAAAAGTTTCTCACACTATATAGCTCTGACATATTCTGCAGCGCTGTACAAAGTATATTGTCTTGGCCACGAAACTCCCTTAGAGGGCTCACAATCTAATCCCTACCATAGTCATATATCTATGTATGTATGTATGCATCTAAAAGAAGGATTATTTGTGAAGTTTCCGGTGTCAAACAACATCTTTATTCTCCATCAAACATTTCCCAAACATGAATAAGGCCTGTCACCTGTGTGGGTATTCAGATGTCTTTGAAACTTTACTCTATCATAGAAATTTTTCCCACATCCTGAACATGACAAAGGAGATATGTTCTTGTGCATTCTCATGTGCTTAATAAGATTTCCACTATCAGAATAGCATTTCCCACACTCTGAACATGAATACGGCTTCTCACCTGTGTGAATTCTGAAGTGTCTAACGAGGTCACCCTTTAATAAAAATGCCTTCCCACACTCTGAGCATGTAAAAGGTTTAACACCAGTGTGAGATGCTTGATGCTTAACATGATGCCTCTTCTGAGTGAAGCTTTCCCCACACTCTAAACATGAATAAGGGCTCTCGCCTGTGTGGGTTTTCAGGTGTCTTTGAAATTTTTCTCCATCAAAGAAATTTTTCCCACATTCAGAACATGACAAAGGAGACTCGCCTGTGTGTATTCTCATGTGCTTAAGAAGATTTCCACTATCAGAATACGATTTCCCACACTCTGAACATGAATAAGGCTTCTCACCTGTGTGAACTCTGAAGTGTGTAACCAGGTCACCCTTTGTCAAACACTTCTTCCCACACTCCGAGCATAAAAAAGGTTTAATGCCTGTATGACATGACTGATGCTTTGTAAGATTACTCTTCTGTGAAAATCTTTTCCCGCACTCTGAACAGGAATAAGGCTTCTCACCTGTGTGACCTCTGAAGTGTCTAACTAGGTCACACTTTGTTAAACATTTCTTCCCACACTCTGAACATGAAAAAGGTTTATAGCCTGTGTGGCTTGCCTGATGCTTAGTAAGGTTACTCTTCTGAGTGAATCTTTTCCCGCACTCTGAACATGGATAAGGTCTCTCACTTGAGTGGGTTGTCAGCTGTCTTTGAAAATGTAGTACATCAAAAAAACTTTGCCCACATTCTGAATATGACAAAGGAGCCTCACCTGTGTGTATTCTCATGTGTTTAAGAAGATTTCCACTATCAGAAAAGCATTTCCCACACTCTGAACATGAAAAAGGCTTCTCACCTGTGTGAACTCTGAAGTGTCTAACAAGGTTACCCTTTGTTAAAAATGTCTTCCCACACTCTGAACATGAAAAGGGTTGAACACCTGTGTGACGTGTCTGACGCTTAGTAAGATGAGTCTTCTGAGGGAAGATTTCACTTTTGTGAATTTCCTGGTGTTTAACAAAACATTCTTTAGTAACAAAATGTTTGTCACAGTGTAAGCATAAAAAAGGATGCTTATCTCTGTGAGTTCTCTGGTGTTGAAGAAGGTCTTTATTCTCAGTGAAACCTTTCCCACACTCTGAACATGAATAAGGATGCCACTCTATGTGTGTTTTAAGATGTAGGGATAGAGTTGATTTCCTACTAAAACGTTCACCGTATTCAGAACACGATAATCGTTTACCAGCTCCACATCTCTCAGCACTTGTGTTACTGGCAGAGTCCTCAGCATTAGATGGAGCTTCTATAGAATGTGATTGGTCAGAAGATTCCTCAGGATCAGAGGGTGATCCATCTGCACTGTGATTTCTATGATGTGTATTTCCAGTGATTGGAGAACATTGAGTGATGCCATCATCTTCTGTAGCGCCATCTGGAGGTGGAATAGGATGGACCTCCGAGGGGATCCTCACATCATTTCTGTCTGTTGGGGGAACAAACATAAAACAATGCTATAGCTCCTGTTTTGTAGTTGGGGATCCTGTATGCTGCTCTAGTAGGCAGAAGTGTCACAGAGAACCAGCACAGATTTGCCGGCAGAAGAAAATGAAGACATGAAATTAAAGCATAGGAGGTAAAATAGTATCATAGATCGGATAAAAAAAAAGACTTCTGTCTATCAAGTTCTATAAAAGGAACATTGAAAAAAACTGAACTCGCACATATCTCAGTTTATCTAGAGGAAGGCAAAGAACCCTTACAAGGCTTGTGCTATTTAGCCTTAAACCTGAGGAGAAAATAAACTGATGAGATAACCAATTATACCTATCCTCCTACTCCTCAAAATGACTTTTTTTTTTTAAGATTTCCCAGAGTTTCATTGTATGTTCAAAAAGCAAAAAGGTAGATGTAATGTTATATTGTATCTGCATAATTAAACAGTCCGTGTCCCAGAGCTAAAATATATAAACTACTAGTTAAAAGGCCCACCGGATAACGGGGACACAGAAGGATGCAGCAACAGGGTTACTATTATATAGGATTTTTTCTTATTTTTTTATCTATCCCCTGCACTCAGAAGCTGTTCTCTGGCAAAGGAGTTTTATGGCTGTAATTCCTTATAAATGTGTTACACTTTAAGTCCGACTGAGTCCCAACTAGAGAAATTCACACTTGGACACCTGAATGTTTAACTCTTTCATGTAGAAAAAGGAAAAAAAAGGAACATAGGCTAGTTATGTGTGTTTGGCTCTGTATATATTCAGTGGGTTGCAAAAGTATTCGGCCCCCTTGAAGTTTTCCACATTTTGTCATATTACTGCCACAAACATGAATCAATTTTATTGAAATTCCACATGAAAGACCAACACAAAGTGGTGTACACATGAGAAGTGGAACGAAAGTCATACATGATTCCAAACATTTTTTACAAATAAATCACTGCAAAGTGGTGTGTGCATAATTATTCGGCCCCCTTTGATCTGAGTGCAGTCAGTTGCCTATAGACATTGCCTGATTAGTGCTAATGACTAAATAGAGTGCACCTGTGTGTAATCTAATGTCAGTACAAATACAGCTGCTCTGTGAGGACCTCAGAGGTTGTGTAAGAGAATATTGGGAGCAACAACACCGTGAAATCCAAAGAACACACAAGACAGGTCCAAAACAGGTCAGGGATCAAGTTATTGAGAAATTTAAAGCAGGCTTAGGCTACAAAAAGATTTCAAAAGCCTTGAACATCCCAAGGAGCACTGTTCAAGTGATCATTCAGAAATGGAAGGAGTATGGCACAACTGTAAACCTACCAAGACAAGGCCATCCACCTAAACTCACAGGCCGAACAAGGAAAGCGATGATCAGAAATGCAGTCAAGAGGCCCATGGTGACTCTGGTCCGAGCTGCAGAGATCTACAGCTCAGGTGGGAGACTCTGTCCATAGGACAACTATTAGTCATGCACTGTACAAAGTTGGCCTTTATGGAAGAGTGGCAAGAAGAAAGGCATTGATAACAGAAAGCATAAGAAGTCCCGTTTGCAGTTTGCCACAAGCCATGTGGGGGACACAGCAACCATGTGGAAGAAGGTGCTCTGGTCAGATGAGACCAAAATGGAACTTTTTGGCCAAAATGCAAAACGCTATGTGTGGCGGAAAACTAACACTGCACATCACTCTGAACACACCATCCCCACTGTCAAATATGGTGGTGGCAGCATCATGCTCGGTGGGTGCATCTCTTCAGCAGGGACAGGGAAGCTGGTCAGAGTTGATGGGAAGATAGATGGAGCCAAATACAGGGCAAACTTGGAAGAAAACATCTTGGAGACTGCAAAAGACTTGAGACTGGGGCGGAGGTTCACCTTCCAGCAGGACAATGACCCTAAACATAAAGCCATGGCGACAATGGAATGCTTTAAAACAAAACATATCTATGTGTTAGAATGGCCCAGTCAAAGTCCAGATCTAAATCCAATCGAGAATCTGTGGCAAGATCTGAAAACTGCTGTTCACAAACGCTGTCCATCTAATCTGACTGAGCTGGAGCTGTTTTGCAAAGAAGAATAGGCAAGGATTTCAGTCTCTAGATGTGCAAAGCTGGTAGAGACATAAACTAAAAGACTGGCAGCTGTAATTGCAGCAAAAGGTGGTTCTACAAAGTATTGACTCAGGGGGCCGAATAAATATGCACACCCCACTTTGCAGTTATTTATTTGTAAAAAATGTTTGGAATGATGTATGATTTTCGATCCACTTCTCACATGTAATTTGTATTGGTCTTTCACGTGGAATTCCAATAAAATTGATGCATGTTTGTGGCAGTAATGTGACAAAATGTGGAAAACTTCAAGGGGGCCGAATACTTTTGCAACCCACTGTACATGTCTATATCATCATGTTACATGTCACTTTGGGTACACTTGGGAAAAATTCCTTCCTGACTCCAGACACCGGTACTCACGGGCTGAAAAAATTAATCTTTATTTACCTGGTGCTTCTTCCAGCCCCCAGATGTCTTCTGGGTCATTCGCCGCAGCTCTGCAGCTCTGATGCTCCCCGCTATCCTCCCCATAAAGCTCGCTGACCCGCTGGCGGGTTGGTGCTTCTGCACATGTGCCTGCGCAAACTAACTGTGCAGGTGCAGTACGTGCACGATAACATGGGCGCGCTCGCCCGCGCATGCACAGAAGTGTGGTCCTCTTACCGCAACAGATCCCATTAATTTGTTGCACACTGAAAAGTGATTTATAAAAAGGACCCACCCACTGTCAGTTTAGCAATAAGCAGAGAATGGAAAAATGTCTGTTCTTCTCTTAAGTGGGAATACAGCCTAAGACTACTTCAGTTTCAGTTTACCACACGTCAGGTAAGGTTATTCCTTCACCTGAAATTGGCATTCCTAATTCACTGGTCACCATCGTGTCCCCCTCCTCCATACACTGCCGGCCACCCGTCACTTCTGTCTCCTCTTCTAGGTCTTCTTCCTTTTCTTCTTTAACTTCAAGTTTTATATCAATCCGTTTTTCAGTCTAAAACCACAAAGTTAAATAAAAAAACATATTTAACATAACAGAATTTGTAGTCACTGAGTATCATAGATCCACAAGTCCACCTACCTGATAACGTAGCATATAGCTGTGACCTTCCTGTGGACAATCCTGAGAATAATGATGACCTGTACATCTCTCTGGTGGGTTTCTGTTTCTGGATCCATCTGTAGGAGACACACACACACTGACTAATTATATGTAGCATAATGTACAAACATCTATTTGCATCTGCAGTGAGGATAGCAAAAGGGATTCAGCAAACTTGGGCTTATCTCCTCCTCATTTGTTCGCACTATGTTATACTGAGGAATGGAGATGGGCCTTTCATATGGTGTACAGTATCCCCTCTCCTCATTTGTTAGTACTATGATGTTATACTGAGGAATGGAGATGGGCCTTTCATATGGTGTACAGTATCTCCTCCTCATTTGTTGGTACTATGATATTATACTGAGGAATGGGGATGGGCCTTTCATATGGTGTACAGTATCTCCTCCTCATTTGTTAGTACTATGATGTTATACTGAGGGATGGAGATGGGCCTTTCATATGGTGTACAGTATCTCCTCCTCATTTGTTGGTGCTATGGTATTATACTGAGGAATGGAGATGGACCTTTCATATGGTGTACAGTATCTCCTCCTCAATTGTTGGTACTATGATGTTATACTGAGGAATGGAGATGGGCCTTTCATATAGTGTACAGTATCTCCTCATTTGTTGGCACTATGATGTTATACTGAGGAATGGAGATGGGCCTTTCATATGGTGTACAGTATCTCCTCCTCATTTGTTGGTACTATGATGTTATACTGAGGAATGGAGATGGGCCTTTCATATGGTGTACAGTATCTCCTCCTCATTTGTTGGTGCTATGGTATTATACTGAGGAATGGGGGTGGACCTTTCATATGGTGTACAACATCTCCTCCTCATTTGTTGGTACTATGATGTTATACTGAGGAATGGAGATCGGCCTTTCATATGGTGTACAGTATCTCCTCCTCATTTGTTGGTACTATGATGTTATACTGAGGAATGGAGATGGCCTTTCATATGGTGTACAGTATCTCCTCCTCATTTGTTGGTACTATAATGCTATACTGAGGAATGGAAACGGGCCTTTCATATGGTGTACAGTATCTCCTCCTCATTTGTTGGCACTATGCTGTTATACTGAGGAATGGAGATGGGCCTTCCATATGGTGTACAGTATTTTCTCCTCATTTGTAGGCACTATGATGTTATACTGAGGAATGGAGATGGACCTTTCATATGGTGTACAGTATCTCCTCCTCATTTGTTGGTACTATGATGTTATACTGAGGAATGGAGATGGGCCTTTCATATGGTGTACAGTATCTCCTCCTCATTTGTTGGCACTATGGTGTTATACTGAGGAATGGAGATGGGCCTTTCATATGGTGTACAGTATCTCCTCCACATTTGTTGCTACTATGATGTTATACAGAGGAATGGAGATGGGCCTTTCATCATATGGTGTACAGTATCTCCTCCTCATGTGTTGGTACTATGATGTTATATTGAGGAATGGAGATAGGCCTTTCATATGGTGTACAGTATCTCCTCCACATTTGTTGCTACTATGATGTTATACAGAGGAATGGAGATGGGCCTTTCATCATATGGTGTGCAGTATCTTCTCATTTGTTGGCACTATGATGTTATACTGAGGAATGGAGCTGGATCTTTCATATGGTGTACAGTATCTCCTCCTCATTTGTTGGTACTATGATGTTATTATTATTATTATTATTATTTATTAGATTTATCTAGCGCCAACATATTACGCAGCACTGTACAATACATAGTATTACAGACAATGATAACTGGGGTGACAGAACAATACAGGTAACAAATCATAGATACAACAATACAAGTAATAGCAATAAGATACACAACACAATGCAGATAGTAGTACATACCAGATCATAAACTGGAGTGGTAGTGGTAAAAAATTACCAGTTCCAAATTCTAGGTACAGTGCACACAGTCAAGTATGATACACAAGGGGAGAGGGCCCTGCCAAAGGCTTACAATCTAGAGGGAGGGGTTGGTGACACGAAGGAGGGGGTGCAACAAGAAGTTATTGGCAGAAAGGATTAGGGCAGTGTTGAGTTGCTGTAGGCCTCCTTGAAGAAGTGAGTTTTGAGTGCTTTTTTGAAGGTGTTGAAGGTGGGAGCGAGCCTGACAGGCAGTGGGAGAGAGTTCCACAGGATGGGGGCAGCTCTACTGAAGTCCTGGAGTCGTACATGGGAGTGTGAGATGCGTGGGGTGGTTAAGAGGAGGTCGTTGGAGGAGCGAAGTGGACGGCCAGGTGTATATCTGCTGACCAGGTCAGAGATGTAGGTTGGGCAGGACTTGTGTATGGATTTGTATGCCAAACATAGGATCTTGAAGCTGATTCTGAAGTGAATTGGAAGCCAATGAAGGGATTTGCGTAGTGGAGTCGTGGAGACAGAGCGGTGGGAGGAGTAGATGAGTCTGGCTGCTGCGTTCATGATGGATTTTAGGGGGGCGATGCGGTTTTGAGGAAGGCCTGACAAGAGGGAGTTGCAGTAGTCCAGGCCGGAGATGATGAGGGCGTGGACAAAGGGTTTGGCAGTGTCTGGGGTCAGGAAAGGCCGGATCTTGGAGATGTTGCGCAAGTGGAAATAGCAGGCTCTAGCTACGGTTTGGATGTGGAAGGTGAAGGAGAGGGCTGAGTCCAGGGTGACACCCAGGCAGCGAGCTTGTGTGGTAGGACGAATGATTGTGCCATTGACAGTGACATAGAGGTCAGTGGGGGGTGAAGCAGCAAGTGGCGGGAAGATTAGGAGTTCAGTCTTATCCAGGTTTTATTTTAGGAACCTGGCAGACATCCAAGATGAAATAGCCAAGAGGCCAGAGGATACCTTCTCCATGGTGGTGGTGGAGAGGTCAGTGGTATGGAGGTAAATCTGGGTGTCATCTGCATATAGGTGATAGTTGAAACCCAGAGAGGAGAGGAGTTTTCCGATGGAGGCGGTGTAAATGGAGAACAGCAGGGGACCAAGAACAGAGCCTTGGGGGACCCCAACTGAAAGTGGGAGGAAGGTTGAGGAGGAACCATTAAAGGAGATCTTGAAGGAGCGATTTGAGAGGTAGGATGAAAACCATGCTAGGGCAAGGTCTTGGATACCCACAGATTGCAGGGACTGGAGAAGCAGGGAGTGATCGACAGTGTCGAATGCTGATGAGAGGTCTAGGAGGAGAAGGATAGTGTATTTTCCTTCGGCCTTGGCAAGTGTGAGGTCATTGACGACCTTGGTGAGGGCAGTCTCAGTGGAGTGGCCTGGCCGAAATCCTGATTGTAGGGGGTCAAACAGGGAGTTGGAGTCAAGGTAATGGGTCATGCGTTGGTGGACTAGACGCTCCAGGAGTTTAGATGCAAAAGGGAGTAAGGAGGTAGGGCGGTAGCTGGATGGAAGTGAGGGGTCTAGTGAGGGTTTTTTAAGTAGGGGAAGTACAGTGGCCTGTTTGAAGTCAGAGGGGAAGGTACCCATGGAGAGGGAGAGGTTAAACAGAGAGGTGAGGACAGGAGCCAGAACAGGGAAGTGAGGACGGAGGCATTTGGATGGCACAGGGTCTAGGGGGCTGGAGGTGGCAGGAGAAGTGGCTAGGAGACGGCTGACTTTGTCCTCTGTGATAGGCGTAAAGGCAGTGAGTGGTGGGTGGGGTGAGGAATAGGTATTTGTGGGAGAGGAAGAAGTGGTGGAGTGGAGGCATGAGATTTCCCGTCGGATGCTGGCTATTTTGTCAGTAAAGTGGGTGGACAGATCAGTGGCTGAGAGGGCGGAGGTGGGGGGAGGAGTGGTGGGGTTAAGGAGGGAGTTGAAGTTGGCAAAGAGGCGCAGAGGGTTGGAGGCTTGGGATCCGATCAAGGCAGCAAAGTATTTTTGTTTAGCGTCAGTTAATGTGGAATAGAACAGCTGCAGGTTGGCCTTGTACGCCAAGAAGTCGGAGTTGAGGCGGGATTTCCTCCATTTGCGCTCATAGGTGCGTGTCTGTTTTTGGAGGTTGCGAGTGTGTGCATTGTGCCAGGGCTGGGGGTTGATGGGACGGCTGGGGCGGAATGTGGGGGGTGCAGCAATGTCTAGGGCTGCTGAGAGGGCCTGGTTGTATTTGGTCACGGCTTGGTTTGGGCAGGTAACGTTTGGGAGGGTGGATGTGAGGGAGTGAAGGGGGTTGGCTAGCGCAGTTGGGTCTAGGTTACTCAAATCTCTTTGCCAACGACTTGAGGGTGGTGGAGGGTGGGGGGAGCATGATGGGGAAATGGAGAAAGTGAGAAGGTGATGGTCGGAGAGGGGGAAGGGTGTGATGTCCAGGTTGGGGAGGGTGGTGGATTTTGAGAGAGAGAATGAGGTCAAGAGTGTGGCCAGCGCGGTGGGTGGGGGAATTGGTGTGTTGGGAGAGGCCAAGGGAAGTAGTGAGGGAGAGCAGTTGAGAGGCTTCAGGGGAGTAAGGACTGTCCATGGGGATGTTGAAGTCTCCAAGTATGATGGTGGGGAGGTCAGAGGAGAGGATGTGTGGGAACCAAGAGGCCAGGTTATCCAGGAATTGTTTAATGGAGGTGGATGGGGGACAGTAAAGGACTGCAATGACTGCTGGAATGGGATGGTAGAGGCGGATAACATGTGTCTCAAAGGAGGTAAAGTTTAGGGAAGAGGGCGGTGTGAGGACACGGAAATTGCGGGACGAGGAGAGGAGCAGACCCACCCCTCCCCCAGACCTGGGGTGCGGGAAGGAACTGTGAGGGGGGTGGAGACATGTTTAGAGTGGGGTGTGCATGGAGTCAGTGATGGAGTGGTATGGGAGATGCGTGGGGGTGGAGGGCAAAATGGGAGGCTAGAATTAAATCAGGTGGCCTTAGCGAGGACTAGGTTATACTGTATGTTATACTGAGGAATGGAGATGAGCCTTTCATATGGTGTACAGTATCTTCTCCTCGTTTGTTGGAGCTATGATGTTATACTGAACTCAACCGAAACTGCTCTCACCAAAGTGGTCAATGACCTTGCCTTAGCTAAAGCTGAAGGTAAATACTCCATTCTCCTCCTCCTTGACCTTTCAGCAGCTTTTGACACAGTAGATCATCCCCTACTCCTCCAGTCCCTCCAGTCCTTGGGCATTCACGATCTCGCCCTGTCCTGGCTTTCATCCTACCCCTCCAACCGCTCCTTCACGACCGCCTTCAATGAGTCCTCATCCACCCCCAACCACCTCTCGGTGGGAGTCCCACAAGGTTCGGTCCTTGGCCCCCTACTGTTCACCCTATACACATCCTCCATTGGCAAGGTTATCTCCTCCATGGGTTTTAACTATCATCTGTATGCAGATGACACCCAGATCTACCTCCACACCCCTGACATATCCACCACTACCATGGATAAGGTCTCCTCCTGCCTATCAGCCATCTCCTCCTGGATGTCCGCCAGGTTCCTGAAACTAAATCTAGACAAAACGGAATTTATGATCTTCCCACCCCGGCCATCCACGAACCTCCCAGATGTGCATGTCACTGTTAACCACACTACCATTCGCCCTACCTCTCAAGCCCATTGTCTGGGTGTCACCCTGGACTCCGCACTCTCCTTCACTTCCCACATCCAAATCCTCACAAAGTCCTGCAACTTCCACCTTCGTAACATCTGTAAGATTCGCCCTTTCCTGACCTCTGCCACCACCAAACTCCTCATCCATGCCCTCATAATTTCCCGCCTTGACTACTGCAATGCCCTGCTGTCTGGTCTCCCTATGACCCGAACAGCCCCACTGCAGTCCATCATGAATGCGGCAGCCAGAATTATACACTGCTCCCATCGCTCCACCACGGCAGATCCCCTCCTAGAATCCCTCCACTGGCTTCCTATCCAGTCCAGAATCAAATTCAAGATACTGTGTCTGACCTACAAATCGGTCCACAAAACCTGTCCAACCTATATTTCCGATCTTACTCAGAGGTACACACCTAGCCGCTCACTCCGCTCTTCCAATGAACTTCGCCTAACCGCCCCCCGCATCACCCAGTCCCATGCACGCCTCCAGGACTTCTCAAGAGCTGCTCCAACACTATGGAACTCCCTACCTCCACCCATTAGGGCAGCCCCCCTCCTTCAACATCTTCAAGAAAGCCCTCAAAACTCACCTTTTCACTCTGGCCTACTACCCCTCACAAGTGCTCTAAACCTACAGCTGAACTCTGGTCCCCTACCGTTCGTGTCCTTACCTCTCCCTCTAGATTGTAAGCCTTTGGGCAGGGTCCTCCTCCTTTTGTGTCCTACCTGATCATACACCTCCAGTACTGTGAACCCATGCTATGCATCTGAGTGAACCTAACTTGCCTAATCTCCATGCTCAATCCAGTGACTGACTAAGCATTACCTTGTACTCATACTGTGCTGTGTGATCTGGTTTTCTATTATTCCTGTATTGTCATATTGCTGTATGTCACCCCTAAATATTGTCTGTAACCTAAATTAATGTTCAGCGCTGCGTAATATGTTGGCGCTTTATAAATACAATAAATAATAAATAATACTGAGGAATAGAGATGACCTTTCATATATTGTACACTATCTCCTCCTCATGTGTTGGTACTATGGGGCATTTCTGGACCTTGGTTGCAAAAACCTAGTCCAGTTGCACTCCTCCACAGCCAGGAGCATGGGCAGAAGATAAATAAGAACCCTTTGCTGTAATGGTGGAATCTATGAGGATCTGGGAAACTTCTGGACCATGCAGGGGCTTTCAAATACGGAGGTAAGTGTCTAATTTTTTTTTTTTATTTTTTTTTTTTTTTACTCACTTCAGGTGTAAATAATTATTTTTATAGTCAGAAGTTTATGTTAAGAGTTTGGTGCGTATACAGCTGATCTGACCACGGGAGTGACCCTTAAAAACTAAATATATTACAGTTCTCATAAGCGCAAATAAACAGATCATAATACTGTCAACCTTTTTATGCCATCAGGTCAGCAACATGGCAAACATCATGTTATACTTGGAGCCCAACTTAAAAGTAAAATAGGACTGCTTCAGTATCCGTTTGTAAAAGGTCAGGTAAGGTTATTTTCTCACCTGAATCTGGCATTCCTGATTCACTGGTCACCATCATGTCCCCCTCCTCCATACACTGCCGGCCACCCGTCACTTCTGTCTCCTCTTCTAGGTCTAATTTACTTTCTTCTTTAACTTTAGGTTTTATATCTACCAGATTTTGATCCTAAAACCACAAAGTAATACAAGAAACCATATTTAACACATTTGAATTCATAAGAGAACAAAGAGCTAGGAGTCACTGTTGAGTATTTCATCTACCTGATAATGGTGGGGGATGGTGGGATCTTCCTGTGAACAGTACTCAGAAAAAAAAGGACCTGTACTTATGTCTGGTGGGTTTCTGTTGATGGATCCAGCTGCAGAAAACACACACTGACTAAATACATCGTGTCTATGTATTTATTAGATGATGCGTGGTGTAGGTGGTCTCTCTGTACTGCTCTCTCCTATTAAAGACATGAAAGTCTCCTCTTACCCAGTGATGTGAGGGGCAGCTGATTCTCTATCATTACAGACTCCCTTGCATCCTTCTAAGTATTGAAACTCCTGCATGGAGAGATAGAGAGACATCCTGATACCTTATAGAAAGGTGACACACACAGTGATACAATTACCATACAAGCACAACCCTTGCTGTTACTGGATAATGTCCCATAATTCCCAGCACCGCTCACCTCTCCCATCAGTAGCTCCATCATCGTGTTGATGACTTCTACAATCTTCTTCACATTGTTTCTCTCAGATATCAGTAAGTGAGGTGGCCGCTCTGTGATGGGGGATGGTCCATGGTGATGACTGCTGGGTGTCAGTGGCTCACCAGATGTCTCCTTCACTACTTTATAATTCTGTACAAACATATACAATGTTAGTCATCTTGTGCAGTCCCAGAATCCTCCTCACCTCTCCAGTCAGCTGTGTCAAAAGTGATAAGAGTGATGTCATAAAACCTTCCCCGAATGCTCCTCACCTCTCCGGTCACCAGCTGGATGATTTCCAGGGTGAGGTCTAATATCCTCTCAGTCATGTGACTCCAGTCCTCCATCCTCAGTGATGTGGTCATGTGATTTTATTGGAAATGCATTTTCCTGTAGAAGGATAATGAACAACAAGTGGACAAATCATACATCAGGAAGCCACGCACTTCTGCCCTGACTTGGAGATATAGAGGAGGAGTCCCAGGTCACTATTTGGTGACAGCTATGTATAAACCACTTAAGAGATCTACAAAGTTTTATACCTATTTTCTGTACTTCAGTGACTTTGTCTCAGCCAATGTGTAGCACAGCTAAAGTTATTACTTTCCTCTGCAGAAGCGAATGCCGTTCCATAAAACATCTGGCAGGATTTGTGATTTGGCTTGGAAACCATTGCCTGTTTTGTATGGAGAATTATACCATGGAAATATACATTCAATCCTCTATGAGGCGATTTTATGTGTAATTAATGAGAATGTTTTCATTGTAGTATGTACAGTACTATATGAATTTATATTGTTATCTTACTACACCATAAACAACCCACCTATCCTATTGCTAATGGGATATTCATGTTTTGCTGCTCCTTATATATTGCTAGTTATGTCTATTAGGATGGGGATGGGGTTCTGAGTGACACGGGGAAACAGGAGGTGACATAATGATCCCAGAGCCAGATATTAACTAATTGGTAACAAGGCATTATCTCTGTGCCCAGTCACTGCAGAGACATGGCTCTCACCACCTATCACCCTGTACTGGCTGCACATAGAAGCAGTCTATCACCAGTCACACTGACTAGACACATTCCAACAAGTCTTCTCTCCAGTATCATGTGACCTGCCATTGATCTCTGTACAGCTCTGTGGAATATGTCAGAGCTATATACATGAAAAATGATTATAATAATAATAATACGTGTGTGGCTGTGGTGAGGACATTAGAGTGTAAGTTTCTCTGCTGCAGAGATGATAGGAAGGGATCAGTGATCTCTGTACAGTGCTGTGGATTAAGTCAAAGCTATATAATTGTATAATAATAATGTGTGACTGTGGTGGAGACACAGACTAACCAGCAAGCTCATGGTGAACCAGAAGTCATTGGAGTGAGGGGCTACTATGTTCCTAAAAGCCCCCTTACTAAAATACTAAGGAAAACAAGAGTTTGCCAAGCTCACTTCAATCGGAATTATTGCAAATTCTTTCTGTTTTAAGAAAGCAAACTCTTGTTTTTCTGTGGTGGAGTCAGAGTGTAAGTTCCTGTGGTGCAGAGATGATAAGGGATCAGTGATTTCTGTACAGTGTATGAGCTGCGGATGGGGAGGAGACACAGGGGTGTGATGTGTTACGGGGTAGTGTTGTCCGGATCATGAACGATTCGGATCTTTGATCCGAATCTATTTTATGAGTCGATCATCCGAATCATCAAAATGAACGATTCGGATCGCAAAAGGGGCGGGGCCAGGAGCGACACGCCCCCTCTCAGCGGGCAGCGGGGTCCTGGAAGCAGGGATCGCTCAGTTGGAGGGGAGCCAGCCTTGCAGGGAGACAGGTAGATGAGAGAGAGGGGACATGGGTGCCACTGCCAGATGTGTGTAGAGCACACATACTGGCTATAACGTGCTGCCCATTATAGGCTGTCTGTTCCGTAGTGCTGCACAGTGAACACATGGGAAGCTTTTGGCTCAGCACAGCTCAGTAACTTTGCAGACAGTGTGATTGATCCTCCTGCACTCGGCACTAAACAGCTGCACTTATCTTCTGGGAATGCTTTCTTTCACTGTGCGACCTTTTCTTTCAAAGTGTACAGATGAACATATAGGTGAAATATATGTAAAGCATATGATTGCAGCATGTGGGTATTACGTGCAAACATTTCTGCTCTCTGCTCGTCCCTCCTCCCTTCTCTGTCCACTCCCTGCCCTCTGTCCATCTTCTCCCCTTCTCTGTATGTCCACCCCCCTCCCCTTCTCCTGTCCACAGACCTGTCCTGCTGTTCATTTCACCCCCGAATTAGTGTTGTCCGGATCATGAACGATTCGGATCTTTGATCCGAATCTATTTTATGAGTCGATCATCCGAATCATCAAAATGAACGATTCGGATCGCAAAAGGGGCGGGGCCATGAGCGACACGCCCCCTCTCAGCGGGCAGCGGGGTCCTGGAAGCAGGGATCGCTCTGTTGGATGGGAGGCAGCCTTGCAGGGAGACAGGTAGATGAGAGAGGGGACATGGGTGCCACTGCCAGATATGTGTAGAGCACACATACTGGCTGCAATGTGCTGCCCATTATAGGCTGGCTGTTCCGTAGTGCTGCACAGTGATCACATGGGAAGCTTTTGGCTCAGCACAGCACAGCTCAGTAACTTTGCAGGCACTGTGATTGCTGGGCAATTATATGATCCTCCTGCACTCGGCACTAAACAGCTGCACTTATCTTCTGGGAATGTTTTCTTTCACTGTGCGACCTTTTCTTTCAAAGTGTACAGATGAGCATATAGGTGAAATATATGTACAGCATATGACTTCAGCATGTGGGTATTACGTGCAAACATTTCTGCTCTCTGCTCGTCCCTCCTCCCTTCTCTGTCCACTCCCTGCCCTCTGTCCATCTTCTCCCCTTCTCTGTGTGTCCGCCCCCCTCCCCTTCTCCTATCCACAGACCTGTCCTGCTGTTCATTTCACCCCCGAATGCTTCCGGTAGTAAAATGATCCGAGATTCGGATCAAAGATCCGGATCTCTTCAATGATCCGATTCGAATCATCCGGATCATTGAAAAGATCCGAACTTCCCATCTCTACCCCGAATGCTTCCTGTAGTAAAATGATCCGAGATTCGGATCAAAGATCCGGATCTCTTCAATGATCCGATTCGAATCATCCGGATCATTGAAAAGATCCGAACTTCCCATCTCTATTACGGGGTATATAACTCCTTCCTGTACTTTGATATCTACATGTAAAACAAAGATCTCTGTTTTTACCTCCTCTGCTGCCAGTACCAGCAATGTCTCCTCTCTACTTCCTCCAGCGTCCCCTATAACTTCCTGCCTGTGGCTCCTCCCCTTCCTGGCCCTGCACTGTGTATGTGTGGGATGAGGCTGCAGAGGTCACAGCTCTCCCTCACACCCCACTAAGTAATAAACTGAAAACCTCACGCTAAATTACAGTCAGTCGGATATGCAGCACAAAATATTAGCTCAGAAGAATCACTGTAGCCATAGAAACAGCCTCAGGGGGAAACAGAATCAGGGTAAATGGCAACAGAATGTTATTGTGGTAGCCCCCTTTATTTTCCAGTCAGGGTAGACAGGACCCCTTACTTAGCTGCTGGTCGTATGCTCCCCAAATAACGGAAAATTGTATACTTACCTACCGGTAATTTTCCTTTCCTGATGCATCCATGGCAGCACCTATGGGTAGTGGCCCCGCCCCCAGCCCCCTATAGGACAGGTATCTAGTATAAATTGAATGTAGCCTGACTCCACCCTGTCTATAGCTTTCGGACTTGCCGAGACCCGGGTGGGTCCTATGTTGCTGCCATGGATGCATCAGGAAAGGAAAATTACCGGTAGGTAAGTATACAATTTTCCGTTTTCCTAATGCCTCCATGGCAGCACCTATGGGATCTAACTAGTCACAAGTAATAAGAACAAAATTGGGCGGGAGACGGTCTGCAAGTGCATCAAAGAAAAGAAGATTTATTATCTCACAATACAATTAAAGATCTTTAAACAGACAATACTGTCCTCCCAAAGTTCACAGTTGAATTCACTGCGGGATCAACCCTGTAGTGTTGCATAAAAGTATTTATAGTTTTCCAGTTTGCTGCCTGGCATATTTGATCTGCTGGAATTCCAGCATATGCTGCCCAGGACGTTGCTACTGATCTTGTAGAATGTGCTCTCAGATTAGTGGGAGGTTCGAGATTGGAGAGGTTATAAGTAGTTTGAATAGCTTTCACTATCCATGAAGAAATTGTTCTAGAGGTAGCTGGCTCCCCCTTCCTATAACCTGTTGGAATGATGAAGAATCTTTCTGTCTTTCTAATTTCTGCCGTTAATTCTAAGTATTTTTTGAGCATCCGCCCTACATCCAGTGTGTCCGGTAGGTGAGTACCTTCTACCTGAAAGGTGGGAAGAGTCCAATCCTTGTTGAAATGGTATGTTGTCGCCACCTTGGGTACAAAGTGTGGCATGGGTCTGATGACCACCCTATCCGGGAAAAAGCTTAGGTAAGGTTCTTTTATGCCCATAGCTTGGAGTTCAGAAACTCTTCTGGCGGAGGATACCGCCGTAAGGAAAACAGTTTTAATAGTTGCGTTCCATAGATCGCAATTATCCAGGGGTTCAAATGGGGTTTTTCTTAGTGCCTCTAGGACTACAGGTAAGTCCCACTTTGGGAACAGCGTCCTGTTTGGAGGTTTGATTTTAATAACGCCCCTAAGGAATTGTATTACTAGGGGGTTAAGCGCCCATCTGACATTAGTCAGAGCAGATAGGGCTGTAACCTGGACTTTCAGTGCTGAGTAGCTCAAGTCCTTCTCCAAACCTGTTTGCAGAAACGCTAAGATGTTACAAGCTTCTGGCTTCGAAGAGTTGAACCCCTTTTCAGTCGCATATTGAATGAATCTTTTCCATATACGATGATATGTCTTGTTTGTGGATGGTTTACGGGCTCTAAGGATTGTATTAATAACCTCTTCTGAACAACCGACCTGCTTTAGCCTCTCCCCTTCAAAAGCCAGGCCATCAAATGTAGTCTCTGAATGTCTGGATGATAGACTGGGCCCTGCGATAGAAGTTGAGGAGTGACCGGAAGTTTCCACAGAGCAGCTATCTTCAGTTCCCATAGTAGTGGAAACCATGGTCGGTGGTTCCAGAATGGTAGTATGGCTATGACTGTTGTGTTCTCCTGTGCCAACCTTCTCAGTACCCTGTTTATCATTGGTGTCGGCGGGAACATGTAACCCAGTTTGCATTTCCAGTCCGCCGTGAGAACATCTACTCCCTCTGCTTGGGGACAATAAGCTCTGGAGATGAAACAGGCACACTTTGTGTTGTCCTTTGTCGCCATCAAATCCAGGTCTGGGGATCCCCATTTCTTGCAAATCCTCTGGAATATGTCCGGGTGCAACGACCACTCCTTGTTGTCTACCTGATGTCTGCTGAGATAGTCCGCTCTCACATTCGACTGGCCCGGGATGTAAACTGCTCTTAAGCTGAGTAGATGTGTCTCCGCGAAATGCATAATCGGTGCAGTCTGTTGGAGTAATCGTAAGCTCCTTGTTCCTCCCTGCTTGTTGATGTATGTTACTGCTGTTGTGTTGTCGCTCCTGACTAGAACTGGCTTGTTGACTATCAGATTCTGAAAATATTCTAGGGCATATAGGATTGCCCTTAGTTCGAGTATATTCGCTGGTTCTGTAGTTTCCGTTCGTGACCATAGTCCCTGAGCAAACTGATTTTCCAAGTGGGCTCCCCAGCCCTTCATACTCGCGTCGGTTGTGATCACTATCTCCTTCTGTGATTGGATTTGCTGATGTCTGTTCAGGTTGTCTGGGTTCAACCACCAACATAAACTGTTCCTCATCGTTATATCTAAGTAGATCCATTGATACATACTCTTCTTCTTCCCCCACTGTGTCAGGAAACCCCATTGGAAGACTCTGGTATGCCATTGAGCCCATTTGATCATGGGGATGGTGGATGTCAATGTCCCTAAAAGACTCAGACACTGTCGGGCTTGAAGTTTGGGTGCCTCTATCGTGATTCTTATCTTTCCTAAGATGTTGTTTCTTTTCTCCTCCGGTAATTTCACTGCATTCTGAGTGGTTATAAAGCGTGCACCCAGGAAAATCATATCTTGTGTGGGGAATAGTTGGCTTTTCCTCCAGCTTATTAGCCATCCAAAGCGTTGAAGTTCGTTCAGCAGCAGCTCCCTCTGTTCTAGGATTTTCTCCCGACTCTGTGCTAGCAGTATGATGTCGTCGAGGTAGTGGTATATCCTCAACCCCTTCAGTCTCAGAAGAGCTACTATCTGAACCAGTATCTTGGTAAAGGTTCTGGGTGCTGTATTTATCCCAAAGGGGAGGCAGGTGAATTGGAGGTGTAAGTCCCCTATGGCGAAACGTAAGTAGCGTTGGAAATCCTTGTGAATTGGGACGTGTAAGTAGGCGTCCTCCAAATCCACTGATAGCATCCAATCTGCCACTCTGGCTGCCGATACAATGGACTGGAGGGACTCCATCTTGAATCTGGGTAATTCTATTAGACTGTTGAGGGATCTGAGGTCTAGCACGGGTCTTAGGTCTCCCGTCTTCTTTGTTACAAAAAACAAGGGAGAGTAGATTCCGCTCCCTCTTTCCTGGACTGGAACAGGGCAAATTGCTCTTTTGGCTATTAAGTCCTGAATATACTCTTCTAGAATCTTCCTCTTGTGTGTAGAGCCTGGGATCCTTGTTGGTGTAAAGTGGGAATCCGGTGGTTCCTGTCTGAACGCCCATCTGTGACCGTAGCAAATTGTCCTTATCACCCAGTGATTTCGACAGTCCTCCGCCCAGATGTGTCTGAAGGATTGCAACCTTCCGCCCACAGGACACACCTGAGCGGGCGGCCCATCAAAAACCCTTAGGTGCACTGTTAGTAGGGTTGGAAGCCTTCTGTTTGTTGAGTCTGGTTAGCGTTGCCTGGCCTCCTTGCCATGTTTTCTTATAGTCTTTCCCTGGACGGTAAGACCTGGAATTTCTAAATCACGACTGCTGATTTCTGCTTTGCTGAGGTGGCGGAGGTCTTCTTGTTTTGCGATCATGCGGTATAAGTCCAGATTTTCCACCCGTGACTCTGGTGATGGCCTTGTCCATAAGTTCTCCGAAAAGATTTTTCCCATCAAAAGGAATCTTACACCAGTTCTGTTTTGAATTCGTATCCGCTGACCACGCTCTTAGCCATAGAACCCTCCTGGTGGTAACTGAATAAAACATTGCCCTGGATATAGAGCGGATAATATCCACCGCGGCTTCTCCTATGAAGTCTGCTGATAGCTTAAACTCCTGTAAAGCGCTGATCAAAGTCTCCCTATCTGTGCCATCAGCTATTGCCGACTCCAAATTATCTGTCCAGGCCCGTATGGCCTTTGCGACTGATGTTAGAGTAACTGCTGGTTTCATTGCTCCGCCAGATACAGTGTATGATTTCTTCAAATCCATGTCCATCTTTCTATCGATGGGATCTCGGAAGGATATAGCGTCCTCCAAAGGTAGTGTTACATGTTTCGCCAGTCTTATGACCGATGCGTCCACCACTGGGGCATTATCTAGAGTGCCTGATTTCTTTGCTGGTAAAGGGTATAATTTTGACAGCTTGTTATTCAGAGGAATCTTTTTGTCCGCCTTTTCCCATTCCTCCTGGATGACTTCCTGGATCTCTTCCATGAACGGGAAAGTAGTGCAGGTTTTTTTAAGATGTTTATAATATGTTCTCTTTTGTTTTCTTTCTTTCGTTGATTCCTCCTCAGAATCTTCCTCCCATTCGATGGCCTGTCTGACCGCATTCACGTACGGCTCTACCATAGAGAAATTGAATCCCACTTCTGTTTCCTCCATCTGGGAGTCCGAGTCGTGGCGTGAAGTAGACGGTACAGGTTCTGTAGCCGGAGCTGACTGTGGTAGTGCTGCAATGTATTCTTCCA
Organism: Hyperolius riggenbachi; assembly: GCF_040937935.1. Taxonomy (NCBI): domain Eukaryota; kingdom Metazoa; phylum Chordata; class Amphibia; order Anura; family Hyperoliidae; genus Hyperolius; species Hyperolius riggenbachi. The sequence continues at coordinate 239,232,002 of NC_090655.1, forward strand.
TCGATTCCTGTACTGCCTGTTTTATTAGGTGTGAGACCTCGACAGGTCGTTGTTCTTCACGTGGCATCTGGTTGAAGCATTCACTACATACTAATTTTCCAGGTAATGTAGTTTCTCCACACGCCCAAGAGTTCTTTGGGGGTCGCTTGTGGTGATGTTTTTTCGGCGAGTCACTTTTGGAGCTCTTCTTTCTTTTACCGGAACTTGACCGTTGCGAAGAGTGTGAACCGGATGGTTGCTCCGATGAGACTGTAGCCGGGCTGTCAGGAGACATGAATAAAACATGTCGTTTTAGTCTTCGCACTCTTTTTGCTAAAAGGGAAAGAAAAAAAACTCACCTAGGGCACCCTTACCTGACATCCTGTGGCTGGTCTGTGTCGGGCAAGCCGGGATCCATATCAGCCTGGGACATGCTGGGAAAAAAGATAAAAACCAGCACTGAGTATGGCTGCGTCCATGAGGGCAGATAGAAAGGTGAGGTGGTAAAATTGCCAAACCTACCTTCCAGGGAAAACCACACTAGGATTGTGATTGCAAGAGGCAGGGAGCGGTCACCGCAGAGTCCACGCTGAATTTCGGCGAAAGACGCCGCTCCCCGCCATTTTGCCTGCTTAAATAGGCCTATCAGGCCCTTCCATTAAGCCTCCCCGCCCCCCTGTGTTTGCCCCGAGTCCTGGAGCGCATAGAGACGCTCCGGAGTAGAGTCTACTTCCTACTTCCGGTTTCGCGGAGCGCAACCGGAAGTGACGTCACTGACACTCGGGCCGGCATATCCCTGCTTCTGAAGCGGAGAGCAGGGGAAAAAAAACGGCTGACATGGATCCTTTGCCCCGCCGGCTATTAGCCAGCCTGAATAACGTGGCCCACCTATAAGGAGAGAGTTTATCTCTCCACCTGACAGCCCGCAATTCGTGAAGCCACCATGCCCCCAAGACCAGCAGAACGGGGCAGCCCTTAGAGACTCTATTAGAGTCAAGGCTCCACCAGGAGAGGCTGAACCTGGCGTCTAAGGAGGTAAGGGTGCACGCAGACCAGATACTCTGTCGAGGGCAAGGACGAAAAACATAGACAGGGTGGAGTCAGGCTACATTCAATTTATACTAGATACCTGTCCTATAGGGGGCTGGGGGCGGGGCCACTACCCATAGGTGCTGCCATGGAGGCATTAGGAAAGCAGTATTAGGTAGTAGTGTGTGCTTTATAGCAGTGCTCTTACAAAAAATATATATAATTTCATGCAGACCAGGTCTCACCCCCGAACAATTTTAGGCATCTTACTGCCACTTGTCCCATACTGTCAACCTATTTTCTTAATCGTCTGAAATGTAGTTTTGTCCGGATCATGAACGATTCGGATCTTTGATCCGAATCTATTTTGTGAGTCGAATCATCCGAATCATCAAAATGAGTGATTCGGATCGAAAAAGGGGCGGGGCAAGGAGTGACACGCCCCTTCTCAGCGGGCAGTGGGGTCCTGGAAGCAGAGCAGGGATGGATCGTTGAGTTGGAGGGGAGCCAGCCTTGCAGCCAAAGATAGATGAGAGAGCGGGGACATGGGTGCCACTGCCAGATATGTGTAGAGCACACATACTGGCTATAATGTGCTGCTTATTATAGGCTGTCTGTTCCGTAGTGCTGCACAGTGATCGCATTGGAAGCTTTTGGATCAGCTCAGCATAGCTCAGTAACTTAGCAGGCACTGTGATTGAAAGGCAATATGATCCTCCTGTACTCAGGCACTAAACAGCTGCACTTATCTTCTGGGAATGCTTTGGAAAGCTTTCTTTCAGAGGCGTATCTAGAGGGGTGCAGGCAGGGGTGCAGGCATGGCTTGTGCCATGGGCGCCACAGCACCATGGGGCACCATGCCTGCTTCGGTGCTGCACTGCCGTGCCTCCCATCACTCATACCTATCAGATCAGATTAATTATGTTAACTGGGGAACATGTAGGGGCCCACTTGGGTTAGTGTTAGAAAAGAGGGTAGAAAGGGAATAAGAAGAGATATTTCTTAAAAAGTAACTTCAGCAATATCCTGAGCCCAAAAACACAAACAATCATAACAAATATACGCGAGAAAGGATACTATTTTTAGAGGGGGGAGGCGCAATTTCAGAGTTTGCCATAGGCTCTATATTACCAAGATACGCCCCTGCTTTCTTTCACTGCGACGTTTGCTTTCAAAGTATACAGATGAGCATATAGGTGAAATACATGTAAAGCATATGATTGCAGCATGTGGGTATTGTGTGCAAACATTTCTGCTCTCTGCTCGTCCCTCCTCCCTTCTCTGTCCACTCCCTGCCCTCTGTCCATCTTCTCCCCTTCTCTGTGTGTACACCCTCCTCCCCTTCTCCTGTCCATAGCAGGGAAAGACCTGTCCTGCTATTCATTTCACCCCCAAATGCTTCGGTAGTAAAATGATCCGAGATTCGGATCAAAGATCCGGATCTCTTCAATGATCCGATTCGAATCATCCGGATCATTGAAAAGATCCGAACTTCCCATCTCTACTGAAATGAAGCAATTCAGGTCCAGTTCAACATTTAGACCACTAGGTGTCATTGTTTTCATCTCGAATATCCATTTCGTTTCCAATTTAGAGATTTCTCTCGTCTTATGACAACCTCTCCAATTAGCAGACAATTTTTCTATTGTGCAAAAACTCATATGACTAGGATCCTTTCCATGGCACAGCTTAAAATGTTTGGAAACGCTGTGTCCCTCAAAATGTACACCGAGCACGGTTTATTCATACCATTTGTCACTAACACAGTACTTATATAGATATATAACTAGTGGGATAGATTATATAGATATATAACTAGTGGGAGAGATCACGTGAAAGGGAATCCATAGTTGGGCTATCTGTGACAATGGAGTTCACGGAAAATAAATTATTGGTGGTGCAATGTATATAGACATAACACAATAAGGAGCAGCAATTTAAGTGACACAGTATTGCTGGGTGACTGTATATAAGGCTAATCATGATGAGATATTCATGTGGGATGTTTTGTGATAACATAGGTACGAGGAGTATGAAGGGTGGTGATGGGATGTGTATTAAAGAACAAAGTAGGTGGAATAAATATCAGTTAAAAGGTGATTTATAGTATTGACATTAACCTGTGATGATAGGTGATTTTGGTACATAACTATGTGATATTTTGGGGGGTCATAATATGGGTGGGGTGCATAGTCTAATGCTATGTGGTATACTATATTTTGAACATGCCTTCAGAGTCGATTGGTGTCCCGAGGCTATGGGACTTATCTGGTCCAGGGGAGGTGTTCCGATAGGAGGGAGGTGACGGGTGGGAGGGTATGGAATGCATCAGATAGGTGGGGGGTGCGTAGGATACAATAGATATGGGAGGTGACAGGGTGGTGGCTGTGGATGAAACATTAGCGTGAGGTCACGCGGAGGATAAGGGGAAATCTACGCCTGTATCTCTACGGGGCGCGTGTAGTCTCGCGTGAGCACGAGAGAGTGGAGGATGTTGGGGAATGAAGTCCTGTAGGGTACTTGTGGTCTCGCGTGACTACGGGACAATGAGATCACTGGGTAATGGAGTCCTGGAGGATTTGGGGTAACGAAGTTCGGGGTGTGCACATAGTAGTGCATAGGAAGAACTCAAGATGGGAGTATCATGGGAAATGTAGTCCCTGGCACGCTAATGGCATGGTAATGTCTGGGCATGAATGTAATAGTTTGTAATATGGACTTAATAGTAGGTTATGGCGGTACTGTTAGTTAGGTATTAGGATATAGCTGTATGAGTTTAGGAATGAAACAATGTATAGTGATTATGTGCAATATGAGGATTATGCAAATCAATTATGTGAGTATAAGAGTCTGCTGGGTCGCTTCCTAACCAATAGCCCCTGATGAGTTGTATGACGTAACGCGTAGGGCGGAGCCAGGAAAGGAGGAGACGTCCCCTGATCCTTTTAACACTATATGCGCTTTTTTACTTGATGTTTGTGAGTATAATCTCTGGATTTTATTGAATAAATCAATGGTTTTACACTATTAGAAGCTTCTCAGCCCTAGATCCATATCAGAATTTTGCTGGATGGTGGACATTGTCTGCACAGTCTGTGACTGAGACTGCACACCAACCAAGTTTGGACAGCTGTCTGTGAGTGTGGGCAGCGACAGCAAAGGGTGAGCAGCAGTGAGATAGAGGTGGATGGAAGTGAGACCTCTTGGTTTGAAAGCTTGATTGTACTATGATCTCTTGTTGTTTTGTCCGAGATTGAACGTATCTGCACCAGTGGAAAGAAGCCGGATAATTACATAAACGTGGTTGCTGTCTGTGGGGCTGGGCAGCCTCTAAATAAGGTGAGCGTGCCATTTGTTGGCTACCACCTGTGGTGATAGAGGTGACCCCACGGTAGAAATTGCACGGATTGGGTCCCATAGGGTGATGGTCCCTGTACAATAATTTTATAAACAGATCGCACTAGGGTTTTTTTATGTTCTCTTTTTTTGCATGTGCGGAGCCCTACACTGATTGATCAAGCCTTTGGAATACCTGGACATTTGGATCCCGATTGATCTATTTTCAAGGACTTTTTACAGTAGGAATGACTTTGGGACTTATTTTCATGTTTTCTTAAAGGGGTAGCGCACTCTTTTAGCCAAATTTTGAAAGCATAATGATTGCAGCATGTGGGTATTGTGTGCAAACAAACATTTCTGCTCTCTGCTCGTCCCTCCTCCCTTCTCTGCCCACTCCCTGCCCTCTGTCCATCTTCTCCCCTTCTCTGTGTGTCCACCCCCCTCCTCTTCTCCTGTCCTGCTATTCATTTCACCCACTAATGCTTCCCTTGTAAAATGATCCGAGATTCGGATCAAAGATCCGGATCTTTTCAATGATCCGATTCAAATCATCCGGATCATTGAAAAGATCCGAACTTCGCATCTCTAGCAGTCAGGGCTGGATATCAAAAAAATAGTTGCAATGCTGTGGGCGTGGCCTAGGTTTATTGTGGGCATGGCCTAGGGCGACAGATAATCAGCGCAATACGGGCAGCTGGCTAGCACTTACCAACGATAGTGCTATTTCTGATGCCAGCCCTACAGCAGTGGCGCCCCCCAGGTCCTTCTAGCCTTTTTCCCCAGGCAGACTTCTCCGACATGATAGGACTGCAGTGCTCAGTGTAACTGCTGTCACTAGAGAGCAATCTGCCTAGTCTGCCACTATCAGCAGCGGCAGCCATGTTTTTGTAGCCCCATTTTGTATGCATTGTCTATTATGGCAAGGAGACCACAGCCTCCTTGCACTGAGGACACTTTGTGGGAGGCTGTATTGCTCTGACAGCCTCCATCACACAGTCATGTGACTCACCTCCCTCCTCCCGCAGGCTTTCTGAATCTGCAGTAGAGATGGGAAGTTCGGATCTTTTCAATGATCCGGATGATTCGAATCGGATCATTGAAAAGATCCGGATCTTTGATCCGAATCTCGGATCATTTTACTTCGGAAGCATTGGGGGGTGAAATGACTAGCAGGACAGGAGAAGGGGAGGGGGGTGGACACACAGAGAAGGGGAGAAGATGGACAGAGGGCAGGGAGTGGACAGAGAAGGGAGGAGGGACGAGCAGAGAGCAGAAATGTTTGCACACAATACCCACATGCTGCAATCATATGATTTACATATATTTCACCTACATGTTCATCTGTGTACTTTGCATGCAAACGTCGCACAGTGAAAGAAAGCATTCCCCAAAGATAAGTGCAGCTGTTTAGTGCAGAGTGCAGGAGGATCATATTACGCTGTGTCACAAGAGCCCTCAGTGGCTGACCGCACTTAGCCTTCTAAACGGTGCCAGCGCACAGATCGTGCGAACTCTGGTCGCAGTCAATGCGCAGGAACCGTTAAGAATTAGCCGCAGACAACTCAGAAGGGAGCCTGTGAGACACGGGTGATTACAACGTCACCTACTGGTTCAGAGTAAACTGCCACCACCGCGGTTACTATGGGACCGTGGGGCCCACTAACTGACTGACTAATCCTGCGAATAAAACGGTTAAACACACGATATTCTGTCTAGCCAACAACAAACAAACAGTAGCGTATCTTCAGAGACCCGGGATCATTTCTGTGTGTGCTGATAAGCAGGGTAGCAGAAAGTGAATGACTTGGAGAAAGTCGTTTATTCACGCAATATAAATAATTAATATATACAGACAATTATGAAAATCAACAATTATGAAAACAGCAATAGCCAGTATGAAAAATAAAAGAAGGGAGAAAATTACTTAGTTCCTGGAAAGATGTCCTTATTGTGGGAAGAATCATAAAGTCCTTGGTTTCAAAGTCCAGAGTTCAGACCAGGTGGATACCAGCATATCCTCAAGCTGGCATCTGATGAGTGCAAGATGGTTCAGTGTGGAGGACCCAGCCCGCCTGCTGGCTCTGTGCTTTTGATGAAGCTGGTTTGGGGGTGTGGCAATGCCAGCCCCCTCTGAGCTACCAGCAAATGACAGTTCATTCCCTCTGAGAGATTTTAGAGCTAAACTTATGAATTGCTGTAACTCCTGAACCATACACGTTACATTTAGGGGGGTAACAGCTTCATACTTGGAGGAAAATACAGATTAATATGATACCTGACATGGCTAGTGCATCAGATCAGGGTCCTGAGTAGATTCATACCTGGGTGGTAGGGGCCCCGGGCCCCTCTCGACTGGTATCAAGAGATCCAGCATGACCCTACAGATCCAATGATACCGCTCTCATAACCACCCTATTTATTGTATTCTGTAAATGGGCAAAAGATTATATTGTACATTCATTTCTTCCTGCTAAGGCCGGAGTCAGCCTGACTGGAGTCCAGCTGTGTCTGCTTCTTGGCTATGAAAGGCCCTGTTGGCTCCTTCAATTAACATCTGAATGTGAAATCTGCTTAGACAACTTTGAGTTTACACCTCTGGCTTGATCAGCAGTCACAGGGCCAGTCTTCCTGCCAGCTGCTTGTCACCTTATACCTGATGGATGGGCCATCAGCACAGCTTGAAGCCAGGGACTCTCTGGGCCCAGGCTCATTAGCATATCAAAAGGGCCAACCAGCATTTGGAATGGTGCTCTCTTTGCTAAGAAAAGGACTGCAGACCTCCTACACAATAAATCCAGATTGTACCGTTTTGAAACGCAATCGATGCAGGAATCGAGTGCGATCGTTCTTTTCTTCACGGGCGGTTCCAGGACGCGCCTGCGTCCCCGCAATCGTCCGTGACACGCTGCAATCACAGTGCCTGCAAAGTTACTGAGCTGTGCTGAGCCAAAAGTTTCCCATTTGATCACTGTGCACAACTACGGAACAGCCAGCCTATAATGAGCAGTACATTATAGCCAGTATGTGTGCTCTACACATATCTGGCAGTGGCACCCATGTCCCCTCTACCTGTGTGGCTGCAAGTCTGGCTCCCCTGAGTCCCCTCCAACAGAGCGATCCATCTCTGCTCTGCTTCCAGGACCCCGCTGCCCGCTGAGAGGGGGGCGTGTCGCTCCTGGCCCCGCCCCTTTTGCGATTCGAATCACTCATTTTGATGATTCGGATGATCGACTCATAAAATAGATTCGGATCAAAGATCCGAATCGTTCATGATCCGGACAACACTAATCTGCAGCAGCCAGCGTGTGTCCCTTCAGCTGGAAGAGAGACTTGTGTGCAGCCAGCCTTCCAGCATACACACACAGAAGCAGCCAAAAAGCCTGCATTATCCTCCTGTCTGAGTAAGTGTGCTGAGGGGGGAGAAGTCTGGAGGAATGTGTGTCTTACTGTATTGTTTATATATATATTGCTGAGTGTAGTGCTGTATTGTGTGTTTGTGTAGGTTTATGCAATAGTGCGTGTGTGTCTGTCTGTCTGTGTGTGTGTCTCATATTATTCTAAAATGTTATAGTGTCCCATTCACCTTTCCTATGTTTAGCATTCTAAAGGTGAACATTTACAGTACTATCCTGCAGCCGATTGTTTCTGATTGCAGCGGTAATGGATTGTTCGTGTCCGTTAACTGCTGAATTCCCACTAACCAAATCAATTAGATCAGTGGTATTGATCTTTTTTTCGGGATCAATCTCATTGATCTGATCTAATTAGTTAGCAGGAATTTGTGAGTTAATAGGCATGACCTATTGCTTCCAATCGTTTACCAAGGTGATCAGGAACGATTGATTCGCGCTGGAATTGTACCAGTAATGGATACGTTTAGACTTGGCACTCTCTGTGCCCTGACTTCCCAGCTATCCACCTATACCTAGCTAACCTATACTGCCGACACCTATACCTAGCTAACCTATACTGGCGGCACCTATACCTAGCTAACGTATACTGGCGGCACCTATACCTAGCTAACCTATACTGGAAGCACCTATACTTAGCTAACTTACACTAGTGGCTGGATAGTATACAGGTTAAGGGCACTGCCTTTAACATGGGAGACCAGGGTTTGATTCCTGGCTAGGGTCAGTACCTATTCAGTAAGTAAAGACTCCCTAACACTGCAAGGTGGCCTCTTGAGTGTGTCCCAGTGGCTGCAGCTCTTGAGCGCTTTGAGTCTGACAGGAGAAATGTTTGCTATTATTATTATGTTATTATCTATACTGGGGGCACCTGCAGCTGGCTTACTATACTGGTGACACCTATGCCTGGCTACCAATACTGGGGCACCCATACCTGACTACCTATACTTGGTCCGTAGTATGGATTTGCATGGGGGGGGGGGGGGGTTGGGGGCGCAATTTTTACACCCTCGCCCTGGGTGAGCTTTAGCCTAGAAACTGCCCTGGTTGTGGGCACCCGGCAATTCTATAGGTTAGATCAAACTACACATACCTATGCCCAAGCAGAAAGGTGCCTTTCCCTACATGTTGTGTAATGTGTATATAAATAGCGGAGCTTGGTGAGGGGGCAATAAAAACAAAGCTTGATCATCTTGCCTAAGCGTCACAGGGGTCCTCAGTGCTCATAGTTGCCAACACACTCGTCCTGAGCGATATCTGGTGAAATTGCAGTGTGTGTGTAGCGCATACCGGCTACTCTGCGTGTAAATGAGGAAAGGGAAATAGGAGTAATGTCTGCTCTGGGTCGCAAGATCAGAGTGAATGGCCTCTTCAGCCGCACGGATCACCGGATGGCAATGTTCCCCATCGTATAGTATAGTTAAGCAGCAAGTCCTGTGAGAAAGTTGGAGAATGCTTATTACAATCTGAAAGGAACCACTATTAGTCTGGCGTGTTTAATATGGAAGAATGGAGAACAAAAAAAAAAAAAAATAGCCGAGGTTTTCAAATATCCCGCTCGTATGTGAACGGTCTTTCTCGCCATTTTATCGATCAACAATACACTCCTAGATCGGTCACGCACGGTCGATATGCACTCCTTGTCCTACAACAAAAATTGCCGCCGAGATTCATTTGCCACCCTCGTGTGGTCTTTCTGCTGCGTCTCCCCTCCTACCCAACCAGTGTTTCCAGCATCGATCTGTCTCCGGCCCCATCCCGGATGACAGAGCCGGCTATAGCTTCCAGAGAGGAGCTCAGCGCTGCTTCCAAATACAACTTTCTCCAATCCTTAAAGAGAACCTGAACTGAAACTAAAAGTCAAAATAAACATACACAAGTCATACTTCCCTCCCATGTAATCTGATCATCGATCTCTTTCTCCTCTCCTGGACGTTTGTCCACTGTGATCGATGGAATGCTCCGTCCTCCAGTTTGAAAATAGCCATTACCCCATAACAGCTTCCTGGTCAGCACACTGTTAAACTATTATATCGCCCACTTGAGACATAGGGAAGCATGGACATTACCGTGCACATTCAGTTGTAACTAACAGCAACTGGTATATTTCAGTTCTGACACAACAGAACTGGAAGGGATCACTCTAAGAAAAAAATGGTGAGCTTCTGAGAAGAACTGATGGCGAGGTAAGTATGTAATATTAATTCGCAGCACAGTCACCATTTCCTATCCCAACAGTACAATGCAAGCCCCCTGGTAGTGATCAGTAGATGAGCGGGGACGATGAATAAGCAGCAGCCGTTACCAGGCTGCTCAGTATAATCCTCTGAATCATCTGCTCGGGTCTCCCGTCTCTGCATTCTTCCGCCGAATCCCGATAGGAGCAACAATACCCGCTATTGTAGTGCGCTGCTTATACAGCAAAGCCAACTACTTCATAAACAAGTTGTCGTGACAGCACTTTTATGGAGTAAGTGGGTGGCCCTGAAAAGGGCCTTTTGTACAATAATGAGAATTAAATCGGCTTAGCCCCCGAAGCCGTAGAGGGTGCGCCCCTGGCGCTTGAGGGCGTACACCACATCCATGGCGGTGACAGTCTTCCGCTTGACACCCCCTCTGCGGGCCAGGCGGCGGATGGCGGGCTTAGTGATGCCCTGGATGTTATCTCGGAGCACCTTCCTGTGCCGCTTGGCGCCTCCTTTCCCGAGTCCCTTCCCCCCCTTTCCTCGGCCAGACATAGTTAAGCTGTTTCTTCTCTACTGTGGAGATACTAGTGTTGTCCGGATCATGAACGATTTGGATCTTTGATCCGAATCTATTTTGTGAGTCGAATCATCCGAATCATCAAAATGAGTGATTCGGATCTCAAAAGGGGCGGGGCCAGAAGCAACACGCCCCCTCTCAGCGGGCAGCTGGGTCCTGGGAGCAGAGATGGATCGCTCTGTTGGATGGAAGCCAGCCTTGAAGGGAGACAGGTAGATGAGAGGGGACATGGGTGCCACTGCCAGATATGTGTAGAGCACACATACTGGCTTTAACGTGCTGCTCATTATAGGCTGTCTGTTCTGTAGTTGTGCAGTGAACACATTGGAAACTTTTGGCTCAGCTCAGTAACTTTGCAGGCACTGTGATTGTAGCACAATATGATCCTCCTGCACTGCTCTAAACAGCTGCACTTCACTTCTGGGAATGCTTTGGGGAATGCTTTCTTTCACTGTACGACGTTTGCATTCAAAGTGTACAGATGAGCATATAGATGAAATACATGTAAAGCATATGATTGCAGCATGTGGGTATTGTGTGCAAGCAAACATTTCTGCTCTCTGCTCGTCCCTCCTCCCTTCTCTGTCCATCTTCTCCCCTTCTCTGTGTGTCCACCCCCCTCCCCTTCTCCTCTCCACAGCAGAGAAAGACCTGTCATGCTAGTCATTTCACCCCCAAATGCTTCGGTATTAAAATGATCCGAGATTCGGATCAAAGATCCGGATCTTTTCAATAATCCGATTCTCCCATCTCTACTGTCCATCTTCTCCCCTTCTCTGTGTCCACCCCCCTCCCCTTCTCCCATCCACAGCAGGGAAAGACCGGTCCTGCTATTCATTTCACCCCCGAATGCCTCGGTAGTAAAATGATCAAAGATCCGGATCATTGAAAAGATCCGAACTTCCCATCTCTACTGTCCATCTTCTCCCATCCACAGCAGGGAAAGACCTGTCCTGCTATTCATTTCACCCCCGAATGCCTTGGTAGTAAAATGATCAAAGATACGGATCATTGAAAAAATCCGAACTTCCCATCTCTAGGAGATACAGTGAGCTGTGCTGCTGCCTCCCTTCCTCTTATACAGCCTGAGCGGACCTGAGGGGAGACTGCACAGAAGGGGCGGGGCCGTTTTTTTCTTGGGCGTTTGTGTGGGGTCCTTCTGTCCCCGCTTTTGCCGCGCAGCCCTATATAGGAAAGTAAGTCAGCCATTAATGTACAAGCAGGGAAAGCTTGTCTTTCACACGATACCTCCAAATAGATTGCAGTATTTTTTTTTTTAACCCATAATGTGGACATTTGGATAAATCCCAGCAAACTAATGATTACGTGTCTCTCTGTTCTGGTATTCACTTTTTTTCCACCTGGAACCCACCGATCTTCTCACAGGACACAGACAGCTCTTTTGTACTAAAGCGTAGTGTTGTCCGGATCATGAACGATTCGGATCTTTGATCCGAATCTATTTTGTGAGTCGAATCATCCGAATCATCAAAATGAGTGATTCGGATCGCAAAAGGGGCAGGGCCAGGAGCGACACGCCCCCTCTCAGCGGGCAGCGGGGTCCTGGAAGCAGAGCAGAGATGGATCGCTCTGTTGGAGGGGACTCAGGGGAGCCAGCCTTGCAGGTAGAGGGGACATCGTGCCACTGCCAGATACTGGCTATAATGTGCTGCTGATTATGGGCTGTCTGTTCCGTAGTTGTGCACAGTGACCACATTGGAAGCTTTTGGCTCAGCTTAGCTCAGTAACTTTGCAGGCACTGTGATTGCAGCGCAATATGATCCTCCTAAACAGCTGCACTTTACTTCTGGGAATGCTTTCTTTCACTGTGCGACGTTTGCATGCAAAGTGTACAGATGAGCATATAGGTGAAATACATGTAAAGCATGATTGCAGCAGCATGTGGGTATTGTGTGCAAACAAACATTTCTGCTCTCTGCTCGTCCCTTCTCCCTGTCCACTCCCTGCCCTCTGTCCATCTTCTCCCCTTCTCTGTGTGACCACCCCCCTCTCCTTCTCCTGTCCTGCTAGTCATTTCACCCCCCCCCCCCGAACGCTTCGGTAGTAAAATGATCCGAGATTCGGATCAAAGATCCGGATCTCTTCAATGATCCGATTCGAATCATCCGGATCATTGAAAAGATCCGAACTTCCCATCTCTACTAAAGCGGGCACGGATTGTTGCACAGCGGGAAATTTGAAATAGCACCTGCTCGGGCTAAACCAATCACAGCTCCAAACGCTTTTCTATTAAGCCAATAAGAATGCCAAGAGTATTGAGTTGCACGCTAAAGAGGTTTCTGTGTAGAGGATAGTGTTTTTGATTGATGAGCATCAATCATTTCAAAAATTGCACCCCACATTACTAACAGTTAATGAGGCTTCGTGTTTTAAAAAGACATTTGCGTCATGGAAGTAATGTAGATTTACCAGCATAAGTAACGACCTGGTTCCCCTGCGGAACATCACTCTTTTTTCCTGGCGGACCCAAAGCGCTGTGGTGAAATTTTTTGCAACTTTATCAGATTTTGCAACCGGTTGCACTTATTTATACGTATAGCTATCAGAAAGTGCAACCTAGCCATTGACTTTAACCTATCTGTATCAGAAAATGCAACCCAACCAAACCCTATTCTCACACAGAACCCTCCCCTCTTGCTCAACTAATAACCCCCCCTGGAGGGAACAATCCCCCCTCTTGCTCAACTAATAACCCCCCCTGGAGGGAACAATCCCCCCTCTTGCTCAACTAATAACCCCCCCTGGAGGGAACAATCCCCCCTCTTCCTCAACTAATAACCCCCCACCCCCCGAGGAAACAATCCCCCCTCTTGCTCAACTAATAACCCCCCCTGGAGGGAACAATCCCCCTTCTAGCTCAATGGGATCTGTGGTTGCAAAAAATTACAGGCGTGTTAACAGAGAGGAGCCACGCCTACACAGTCATACACTGTCCTCTATGGCAAGTTGCAAAATATGATAGGTAGCAAAAATTTTCACTACAGCGCCAGAGCTGCAGCCACTTAGCCGCTACCACGGGCGAGCCTGATCATAGGGGAGCCTTGCCCGAAGAGTAGCTACAATGTTACATTCTGGACGGAGCTGCAACTCAAACCTTGGTCATAGGCTCTAATCTAATGCAGCTGTTATGCTGCTAATGCGGCAATGAATGATATTTCTCGACGATACGTGGAATTAAGACTACCGATGTACAAACTACTACGGTATCTGCATCGTTACAGCCCTGTAATGAGAATGTGGGGGTGGCTCTGAAAAGAGCCTTTGTGTTCTGTGGGGGATACTAATAAAATAGGAGGCGCTTATGCCCTCTCACC